>NW_028254450.1:0-117861 GCF_964263255.1 Lissotriton vulgaris | reverse complement strand
TATTTTTGAACGTCAGTTCACATTTGTAGGTGGCTCATCAGTGTTAGAGCTAAAATTAGCATGTTTAAAGTGATTTTCATGCTTCCAGGGGCCCAAAACACAAGATTTATGGAATGGTTAAAAGTGCATGAAAATGGCCAATTTACTCACTCTGAGTTCTCAAAAAGGGTTTCTTCACCCCGGGAAGTTAATTAAATACCATTTGGAGGCATTTAATGTTCGAGCAAAAACGGCTGATTTTCGACAAAAGAGATAACACCCCCCCATTACGTCATGCTTCAGAAATGTGGAAAATGGTCAGTTTTCAAATGTTTTATTTTTGAATGTCAGTTCACATTTGTAGGTGGATCATCAGTGTTAGAGCTAAAATTAGCATGTTTAAAGTGATTTTCATGCTTCCAGGGGCTCGGGAAGTTAATTAAATACCATTTGGAGGCATTTAATGTTCGAGCAAAAACGGCTGATTTTCGACAAAAGAGATAACACCCCCCCATTACGTCATGCTTCAGAAATGTGGAAAATGGTCCGTTTTCAAATGTTTTATTTTTGAACGTCAGTTCACATTTGTAGGTGGATCATCAGTGTTAGAGCTAAAATTAGCATGTTTAAAGTGATTTTCATGCTTCCAGGGGCCCAAAACACAAGATTTATGGAATGGTTAAAAGTGCATGAAAATGGCCAATTTACTCACTCTGAGTTCTCAAAAAGGGTTTCTTCACCCCGGGAAGTGAAATAAATACCATTTGGAGGCATTTAATGTTCGAGCAAAAACGGCTGATTTTCGACAAAAGAGATAACACCCCCCATTACGTCATGCTTCAGAAATGTGGAAAATGGTCCGTTTTCAAATGTTTTATTTTTGAACGTCAGTTCACATTTGTAGGTGGATCATCAGTGTTAGAGCTAAAATTAGCATGTTTAAAGTGATTTTCATGCTTCCAGGGGCTCGGGAAGTTAATTAAATACCATTTGGAGGCATTTAATGTTCGAGCAAAAACGGCTGATTTTCGACAAAAGAGATAACACCCCCCGTCATGCTTCAGAAATGTGGAAAATGGTCCGTTTTCAAATGTTTTATTTTTGAACGTCAGTTCACATTTGTAGGTGGATCATCAGTGTTAGAGCTAAAATTAGCATGTTTAAAGTGATTTTCATGCTTCCAGGGGCCCAAAACACAAGATTTATGGAATGGTTAAAAGTGCATGAAAATGGCCAATTTACTCACTCTGAGTTCTCAAAAAGGGTTTCTTCACCCCGGGAAGTTAATTAAATACCATTTGGAGGCATTTAATGTTCGAGCAAAAACGGCGGATTTTCGACAAAAGAGATAACACCCCCCCATTACGTCATGCTTCAGAAATGTGGAAAATGGTCCGTTTTCAAATGTTTTATTTTTGAACGTCAGTTCACATTTGTAGGTGGATCATCAGTGTTAGAGCTAAAATTAGCATGTTTAAAGTGATTTTCATGCTTCCAGGGGCTCGGGAAGTGAAATAAATACCATTTGGAGGCATTTAATGTTCGAGCAAAAACGGCTGATTTTCGACAAAAGAGATAACACCCCCCATTACGTCATGCTTCAGAAATGTGGAAAATGGTCCGTTTTCAAATGTTTTATTTTTGAACGTCAGTTCACATTTGTAGGTGGATCATCAGTGTTAGAGCTAAAATTAGCATGTTTAAAGTGATTTTCATGCTTCCAGGGGCTCGGGAAGTTAATTAAATACCATTTGGAGGCATTTAATGTTCGAGCAAAAACGGCTGATTTTCGACAAAAGAGATAACACCCCCCATTACGTCATGCTTCAGAAATGTGGAAAATGGTCCGTTTTCAAATGTTTTATTTTTGAACGTCAGTTCACATTTGTAGGTGGATCATCAGTGTTAGAGCTAAAATTAGCATGTTTAAAGTGATTTTCATGCTTCCAGGGGCCCAAAACACAAGATTTATGGAATGGTTAAAAGTGCATGAAAATGGCCAATTTACTCACTCTGAGTTCTCAAAAAGGGTTTCTTCACCCCGGGAAGTTAATTAAATACCATTTGGAGGCATTTAATGTTCGAGCAAAAACGGCTGATTTTCGACAAAAGAGATAACACCCCCCCATTACGTCATGCTTCAGAAATGTGGAAAATGGTCCGTTTTCAAATGTTTTATTTTTGAACGTCAGTTCACATTTGTAGGTGGATCATCAGTGTTAGAGCTAAAATTAGCATGTTTAAAGTGATTTTCATGCTTCCAGGGGCCCAAAACACAAGATTTATGGAATGGTTAAAAGTGCATGAAAATGGCCAATTTACTCACTCTGAGTTCTCAAAAAGGGTTTCTTCACCCCGGGAAGTTAATTAAATACCATTTGGAGGCATTTAATGTTCGAGCAAAAACGGCGGATTTTCGACAAAAGAGATAACACCCCCCCATTACGTCATGCTTCAGAAATGTGGAAAATGGTCCGTTTTCAAATGTTTTATTTTTGAACGTCAGTTCACATTTGTAGGTGGATCATCAGTGTTAGAGCTAAAATTAGCATGTTTAAAGTGATTTTCATGCTTCCAGGGGCTCGGGAAGTGAAATAAATACCATTTGGAGGCATTTAATGTTCGAGCAAAAACGGCTGATTTTCGACAAAAGAGATAACACCCCCCATTACGTCATGCTTCAGAAATGTGGAAAATGGTCCGTTTTCAAATGTTTTATTTTTGAACGTCAGTTCACATTTGTAGGTGGATCATCAGTGTTAGAGCTAAAATTAGCATGTTTAAAGTGATTTTCATGCTTCCAGGGGCTCGGGAAGTTAATTAAATACCATTTGGAGGCATTTAATGTTCGAGCAAAAACGGCTGATTTTCGACAAAAGAGATAACACCCCCCATTACGTCATGCTTCAGAAATGTGGAAAATGGTCCGTTTTCAAATGTTTTATTTTTGAACGTCAGTTCACATTTGTAGGTGGATCATCAGTGTTAGAGCTAAAATTAGCATGTTTAAAGTGATTTTCATGCTTCCAGGGGCCCAAAACACAAGATTTATGGAATGGTTAAAAGTGCATGAAAATGGCCAATTTACTCACTCTGAGTTCTCAAAAAGGGTTTCTTCACCCCGGGAAGTTAATTAAATACCATTTGGAGGCATTTAATGTTCGAGCAAAAACGGCTGATTTTCGACAAAAGAGATAACACCCCCCCATTACGTCATGCTTCAGAAATGTGGAAAATGGTCCGTTTTCAAATGTTTTATTTTTGAACGTCAGTTCACATTTGTAGGTGGATCATCAGTGTTAGAGCTAAAATTAGCATGTTTAAAGTGATTTTCATGCTTCCAGGGGCCCAAAACACAAGATTTATGGAATGGTTAAAAGTGCATGAAAATGGCCAATTTACTCACTCTGAGTTCTCAAAAAGGGTTTCTTCACCCCGGGAAGTTAATTAAATACCTATTGGAGGCATTTAATGTTCGAGCAAAAACGGCTGATTTTCGACAAAAGAGATAACACCCCCCCATTACGTCATGCTTCAGAAATGTGGAAAATGGTCCGTTTTCAAATGTTTTATTTTTGAACGTCAGTTCACATTTGTAGGTGGATCATCAGTGTTAGAGCTAAAATTAGCATGTTTAAAGTGATTTTCATGCTTCTAGGGGCTCGGGAAGTTAATTAAATACCATTTGGAGGCATTTAATGTTCGAGCAAAAACGGCTGATTTTCGACAAAAGAGATAACACCCCCCCATTACGTCATGCTTCAGAAATGTGGAAAATGGTCCGTTTTCAAATGTTTTATTTTTGAACGTCAGTTCACATTTGTAGGTGGATCATCAGTGTTAGAGCTAAAATTAGCATGTTTAAAGTGATTTTCATGCTTCCAGGGGCCCAAAACACAAGACTTATGGAATGGTTAAAAGTGCATGAAAATGGCCAATTTACTCACTCTGAGTTCTCAAAAAGGGTTTCTTCACCCCGGGAAGTTAATTAAATACGATTTGGAGGCATTTAATGTTCGAGCAAAAACGGCTGATTTTCGACAAAAGTGATAACACCCCCCCATTACGTCATGCTTCAGAAATGTGGAAAATGGTCAGTTTTCAAATGTTTTATTTTTGAACGTCAGTTCACATTTGTAGGTGGATCATCAGTGTTAGAGCTAAAATTAGCATGTTTAAAGTGATTTTCATGCTTCCAGGGGCTCGGGAAGTTAATTAAATACCATTTGGAGGCATTTAATGTTCGAGCAAAAACGGCTGATTTTCGACAAAAGAGATAACACCCCCCCCATTACGTCATGCTTCAGAAATGTGGAAAATGGTCCGTTTTCAAATGTTTTTTTGAACGTCAGTTCACATTTGTAGGTGGATCATCAGTGTTAGAGCTAAAATTAGCATGTTTAAAGTGATTTTCATGCTTCCAGGGGCTCGGGAAGTTAATTAAATACCATTTGGAGGCATTTAATGTTCGAGCAAAAACGGCTGATTTTCGACAAAAGAGATAACACCCCCCCATTACGTCATGCTTCAGAAATGTGGAAAATGGTCCGTTTTCAAATGTTTTATTTTTGAACGTCAGTTCACATTTGTAGGTGGATCATCAGTGTTAGAGCTAAAATTAGCATGTTTAAAGTGATTTTCATGCTTCCAGGGGCCCAAAACACAAGATTTATGGAATGGTTAAAAGTGCATGAAAATGGCCAATTTACTCACTCTGAGTTCTCAAAAAGGGTTTCTTCACCCCGGGAAGTTAATTAAATACCATTTGGAGGCATTTAATGTTCGAGAAAAAATGGCTGATTTTCGACAAAAGAGATAACACCCCCCGATTACGTCATGCTTCAGAAATGTGGAAAATGGTCCGTTTTCAAATGTTTTATTTTTGAACGTCAGTTCACATTTGTAGGTGGATCATCAGTGTTAGAGCTAAAATTAGCATGTTTAAAGTGATTTTCATGCTTCCAGGGGCCCAAAACACAAGATTTATGGAATGGTTAAAAGTGCATGAAAATGGCCAATTTACTCACTCTGAGTTCTCAAAAAGGGTTTCTTCACCCCGGGAAGTTAATTAAATACCATTTGGAGGCATTTAATGTTCGAGCAAAAACGGCTGATTTTCGACAAAAGAGATAACACCCCCCCATTACGTCATGCTTCAGAAATGTGGAAAATGGTCCGTTTTCAAATGTTTTATTTTTGAACGTCAGTTCACATTTGTAGGTGGATCATCAGTGTTAGAGCTAAAATTAGCATGTTTAAAGTGATTTTCATGCTTCCAGGGGCTCGGGAAGTTAATTAAATACCATTTGGAGGCATTTAATGTTCGAGCAAAAACGGCTGATTTTCGACAAAAGAGATAACACCCCCCCATTACGTCATGCTTCAGAAATGTGGAAAATGGTCCGTTTTCAAATGTTTTATTTTTGAACGTCAGTTCACATTTGTAGGTGGATCATCAGTGTTAGAGCTAAAATTAGCATGTTTAAAGTGATTTTCATGCTTCCAGGGGCTCGGGAAGTGAAATAAATACCATTTGGAGGCATTTAATGTTCGAGCAAAAACGGCTGATTTTCGACAAAAGAGATAACACCCCCCCATTACGTCATGCTTTAGAAATGTGGAAAATGGTCCGTTTTCAAATGTTTTATTTTTGAACGTCAGTTCACATTTGTAGGTGGATCATCAGTGTTAGAGCTAAAATTAGCATGTTTAAAGTGATTTTCATGCTTCCAGGGGCCCAAAACACAAGATTTAAGGAATGGTTAAAAGTGCATGAAAATGGCCAATTTACTCACTCTGAGTTCTCAAAAAGGGTTTCTTCACCCCGGGAAGTTAATTAAATACCATTTGGAGGCATTTAATGTTCGAGGAAAAACGGCTGATTTTCGACAAAAGAGATAACACCCCCCCATTACGTCATGCTTCAGAAATGTGGAAAATGGTCCGTTTTCAAATGTTTTATTTTTGAACGTCAGTTCACATTTGTAGGTGGATCATCAGTGTTAGAGCTAAAATTAGCATGTTTAAAGTGATTTTCATGCTTCCAGGGGCTCGGGAAGTTAATTAAATACCATTTGGAGGCATTTAATGTTCGAGCAAAAACGGCTGATTTTCGACAAAAGAGATAACACCCCCCCATTACGTCATGCTTCAGAAATGTGGAAAATGGTCCGTTTTCAAATGTTTTATTTTTGAACGTCAGTTCACATTTGTAGGTGGATCATCAGTGTTAGAGCTAAAATTAGCATGTTTAAAGTGATTTTCATGCTTCCAGGGGCTCGGGAAGTTAATTAAATACCATTTGGAGGCATTTAATGTTCGAGCAAAAACGGCTGATTTTCGACAAAAGAGATAACACCCCCCCATTACGTCATGCTTCAGAAATGTGGAAAATGGTCCGTTTTCAAATGTTTTATTTTTGAACGTCAGTTCACATTTGTAGGTGGATCATCAGTGTTAGAGCTAAAATTAGCATGTTTAAAGTGATTTTCATGCTTCCAGGGGCCCAAAACACAAGATTTATGGAATGGTTAAAAGTGCATGAAAATGGCCAATTTACTCACTCTGAGTTCTCAAAAAGGGTTTCTTCACCCCGGGAAGTTAATTAAATACCATTTGGAGGCATTTAATGTTCGAGCAAAAACGGCTGATTTTCGACAAAAGAGATAACACCCCCCCATTACGTCATGCTTCAGAAATGTGGAAAATGGTCCGTTTTCAAATGTTTTATTTTTGAACATCAGTTCACATTTGTAGGTGGATCATCAGTGTTAGAGCTAAAATTAGCATGTTTAAAGTGATTTTCATGCTTCCAGGGGCTCGGGAAGTTAATTAAATACCATTTGGAGGCATTTAATGTTCGAGCAAAAACGGCTGATTTTCGACAAAAGAGATAACACCCCCCCATTACGTCATGCTTCAGAAATGTGGAAAATGGTCCGTTTTCAAATGTTTTATTTTTGAACGTCAGTTCACATTTGTAGGTGGATCATCAGTGTTAGAGCTAAAATTAGCATGTTTAAAGTGATTTTCATGCTTCCAGGGGCTCGGGAAGTTAATTAAATACCATTTGGAGGCATTTAATGTTCGAGCAAAAACGGCTGATTTTCAACAAAAGAGATAACACCCCCCCATTACGTCATGCTTCAGAAATCTGGAAAATGGTCCGTTTTCAAATGTTTTATTTTTGAACGTCAGTTCACATTTGTAGGTGGCTCATCAGTGTTAGAGCTAAAATTAGCATGTTTAAAGTGATTTTCATGCTTCCAGGGGCCCAAAACACAAGATTTATGGAATGGTTAAAAGTGCATGAAAATGGCCAATTTACTCACTCTGAGTTCTCAAAAAGGGTTTCTTCACCCCGGGAAGTTAATTAAATACCATTTGGAGGCATTTAATGTTCGAGCAAAAACGGCTGATTTTCGACAAAAGAGATAACACCCCCCCATTACGTCATGCTTCAGAAATGTGGAAAATGGTCAGTTTTCAAATGTTTTATTTTTGAATGTCAGTTCACATTTGTAGGTGGATCATCAGTGTTAGAGCTAAAATTAGCATGTTTAAAGTGATTTTCATGCTTCCAGGGGCTCGGGAAGTTAATTAAATACCATTTGGAGGCATTTAATGTTCGAGCAAAAACGGCTGATTTTCGACAAAAGAGATAACACCCCCCCATTACGTCATGCTTCAGAAATGTGGAAAATGGTCCGTTTTCAAATGTTTTATTTTTGAACGTCAGTTCACATTTGTAGGTGGATCATCAGTGTTAGAGCTAAAATTAGCATGTTTAAAGTGATTTTCATGCTTCCAGGGGCCCAAAACACAAGATTTATGGAATGGTTAAAAGTGCATGAAAATGGCCAATTTACTCACTCTGAGTTCTCAAAAAGGGTTTCTTCACCCCGGGAAGTGAAATAAATACCATTTGGAGGCATTTAATGTTCGAGCAAAAACGGCTGATTTTCGACAAAAGAGATAACACCCCCCATTACGTCATGCTTCAGAAATGTGGAAAATGGTCCGTTTTCAAATGTTTTATTTTTGAACGTCAGTTCACATTTGTAGGTGGATCATCAGTGTTAGAGCTAAAATTAGCATGTTTAAAGTGATTTTCATGCTTCCAGGGGCTCGGGAAGTTAATTAAATACCATTTGGAGGCATTTAATGTTCGAGCAAAAACGGCTGATTTTCGACAAAAGAGATAACACCCCCCGTCATGCTTCAGAAATGTGGAAAATGGTCCGTTTTCAAATGTTTTATTTTTGAACGTCAGTTCACATTTGTAGGTGGATCATCAGTGTTAGAGCTAAAATTAGCATGTTTAAAGTGATTTTCATGCTTCCAGGGGCCCAAAACACAAGATTTATGGAATGGTTAAAAGTGCATGAAAATGGCCAATTTACTCACTCTGAGTTCTCAAAAAGGGTTTCTTCACCCCGGGAAGTTAATTAAATACCATTTGGAGGCATTTAATGTTCGAGCAAAAACGGCGGATTTTCGACAAAAGAGATAACACCCCCCCATTACGTCATGCTTCAGAAATGTGGAAAATGGTCCGTTTTCAAATGTTTTATTTTTGAACGTCAGTTCACATTTGTAGGTGGATCATCAGTGTTAGAGCTAAAATTAGCATGTTTAAAGTGATTTTCATGCTTCCAGGGGCTCGGGAAGTGAAATAAATACCATTTGGAGGCATTTAATGTTCGAGCAAAAACGGCTGATTTTCGACAAAAGAGATAACACCCCCCATTACGTCATGCTTCAGAAATGTGGAAAATGGTCCGTTTTCAAATGTTTTATTTTTGAACGTCAGTTCACATTTGTAGGTGGATCATCAGTGTTAGAGCTAAAATTAGCATGTTTAAAGTGATTTTCATGCTTCCAGGGGCTCGGGAAGTTAATTAAATACCATTTGGAGGCATTTAATGTTCGAGCAAAAACGGCTGATTTTCGACAAAAGAGATAACACCCCCCATTACGTCATGCTTCAGAAATGTGGAAAATGGTCCGTTTTCAAATGTTTTATTTTTGAACGTCAGTTCACATTTGTAGGTGGATCATCAGTGTTAGAGCTAAAATTAGCATGTTTAAAGTGATTTTCATGCTTCCAGGGGCCCAAAACACAAGATTTATGGAATGGTTAAAAGTGCATGAAAATGGCCAATTTACTCACTCTGAGTTCTCAAAAAGGGTTTCTTCACCCCGGGAAGTTAATTAAATACCATTTGGAGGCATTTAATGTTCGAGCAAAAACGGCTGATTTTCGACAAAAGAGATAACACCCCCCCATTACGTCATGCTTCAGAAATGTGGAAAATGGTCCGTTTTCAAATGTTTTATTTTTGAACGTCAGTTCACATTTGTAGGTGGATCATCAGTGTTAGAGCTAAAATTAGCATGTTTAAAGTGATTTTCATGCTTCCAGGGGCCCAAAACACAAGATTTATGGAATGGTTAAAAGTGCATGAAAATGGCCAATTTACTCACTCTGAGTTCTCAAAAAGGGTTTCTTCACCCCGGGAAGTTAATTAAATACCTATTGGAGGCATTTAATGTTCGAGCAAAAACGGCTGATTTTCGACAAAAGAGATAACACCCCCCCATTACGTCATGCTTCAGAAATGTGGAAAATGGTCCGTTTTCAAATGTTTTATTTTTGAACGTCAGTTCACATTTGTAGGTGGATCATCAGTGTTAGAGCTAAAATTAGCATGTTTAAAGTGATTTTCATGCTTCCAGGGGCTCGGGAAGTTAATTAAATACCATTTGGAGGCATTTAATGTTCGAGCAAAAACGGCTGATTTTCGACAAAAGAGATAACACCCCCCCATTACGTCATGCTTCAGAAATGTGGAAAATGGTCCGTTTTCAAATGTTTTATTTTTGAACGTCAGTTCACATTTGTAGGTGGATCATCAGTGTTAGAGCTAAAATTAGCATGTTTAAAGTGATTTTCATGCTTCCAGGGGCCCAAAACACAAGACTTATGGAATGGTTAAAAGTGCATGAAAATGGCCAATTTACTCACTCTGAGTTCTCAAAAAGGGTTTCTTCACCCCGGGAAGTTAATTAAATACGATTTGGAGGCATTTAATGTTCGAGCAAAAACGGCTGATTTTCGACAAAAGTGATAACACCCCCCCATTACGTCATGCTTCAGAAATGTGGAAAATGGTCAGTTTTCAAATGTTTTATTTTTGAACGTCAGTTCACATTTGTAGGTGGATCATCAGTGTTAGAGCTAAAATTAGCATGTTTAAAGTGATTTTCATGCTTCCAGGGGCTCGGGAAGTTAATTAAATACCATTTGGAGGCATTTAATGTTCGAGCAAAAACGGCTGATTTTCGACAAAAGAGATAACACCCCCCCATTACGTCATGCTTCAGAAATGTGGAAAATGGTCCGTTTTCAAATGTTTTATTTTTGAACGTCAGTTCACATTTGTAGGTGGATCATCAGTGTTAGAGCTAAAATTAGCATGTTTAAAGTGATTTTCATGCTTCCAGGGGCCCAAAACACAAGATTTATGGAATGGTTAAAAGTGCATGAAAATGGCCAATTTACTCACTCTGAGTTCTCAAAAAGGGTTTCTTCACCCCGGGAAGTTAATTAAATACCATTTGGAGGCATTTAATGTTCGAGCAAAAACGGCTGATTTTCGACAAAAGAGATAACACCCCCCCCATTACGTCATGCTTCAGAAATGTGGAAAATGGTCCGTTTTCAAATGTTTTTTTGAACGTCAGTTCACATTTGTAGGTGGATCATCAGTGTTAGAGCTAAAATTAGCATGTTTAAAGTGATTTTCATGCTTCCAGGGGCTCGGGAAGTTAATTAAATACCATTTGGAGGCATTTAATGTTCGAGCAAAAACGGCTGATTTTCGACAAAAGAGATAACACCCCCCCATTACGTCATGCTTCAGAAATGTGGAAAATGGTCCGTTTTCAAATGTTTTATTTTTGAACGTCAGTTCACATTTGTAGGTGGATCATCAGTGTTAGAGCTAAAATTAGCATGTTTAAAGTGATTTTCATGCTTCCAGGGGCCCAAAACACAAGATTTATGGAATGGTTAAAAGTGCATGAAAATGGCCAATTTACTCACTCTGAGTTCTCAAAAAGGGTTTCTTCACCCCGGGAAGTTAATTAAATACCATTTGGAGGCATTTAATGTTCGAGAAAAAATGGCTGATTTTCGACAAAAGAGATAACACCCCCCCATTACGTCATGCTTTAGAAATGTGGAAAATGGTCCGTTTTCAAATGTTTTATTTTTGAACGTCAGTTCACATTTGTAGGTGGATCATTAGTGTTAGAGCTAAAATTAGCATGTTTAAAGTGATTTTCATGCTTCCAGGGGCCCAAAACACAAGATTTATGGAATGGTTAAAAGTGCATGAAAATGGCCAATTTACTCACTCTGAGTTCTCAAAAAGGGTTTCTTCACCCCGGGAAGTTAATTAAATACCATTTGGAGGCATTTAATGTTCGAGGAAAAACGGCTGATTTTCGACAAAAGAGATAACACCCCCCCATTACGTCATGCTTCAGAAATGTGGAAAATGGTCCGTTTTCAAATGTTTTATTTTTGAACGTCAGTTCACATTTGTAGGTGGATCATCAGTGTTAGAGCTAAAATTAGCATGTTTAAAGTGATTTTCATGCTTCCAGGGGCTCGGGAAGTTAATTAAATACCATTTGGAGGCATTTAATGTTCGAGCAAAAACGGCTGATTTTCGACAAAAGAGATAACACCCCCCCATTACGTCATGCTTCAGAAATGTGGAAAATGGTCCGTTTTCAAATGTTTTATTTTTGAACGTCAGTTCACATTTGTAGGTGGATCATCAGTGTTAGAGCTAAAATTAGCATGTTTAAAGTGATTTTCATGCTTCCAGGGGCTCGGGAAGTTAATTAAATACCATTTGGAGGCATTTAATGTTCGAGCAAAAACGGCTGATTTTCGACAAAAGAGATAACACCCCCCCATTACGTCATGCTTCAGAAATGTGGAAAATGGTCCGTTTTCAAATGTTTTATTTTTGAACGTCAGTTCACATTTGTAGGTGGATCATCAGTGTTAGAGCTAAAATTAGCATGTTTAAAGTGATTTTCATGCTTCCAGGGGCCCAAAACACAAGATTTATGGAATGGTTAAAAGTGCATGAAAATGGCCAATTTACTCACTCTGAGTTCTCAAAAAGGGTTTCTTCACCCCGGGAAGTTAATTAAATACCTATTGGAGGCATTTAATGTTCGAGCAAAAACGGCTGATTTTCGACAAAAGAGATAACACCCCCCCATTACGTCATGCTTCAGAAATGTGGAAAATGGTCCGTTTTCAAATGTTTTATTTTTGAACGTCAGTTCACATTTGTAGGTGGATCATCAGTGTTAGAGCTAAAATTAGCATGTTTAAAGTGATTTTCATGCTTCCAGGGGCTCGGGAAGTTAATTAAATACCATTTGGAGGCATTTAATGTTCGAGCAAAAACGGCTGATTTTCGACAAAAGAGATAACACCCCCCCATTACGTCATGCTTCAGAAATGTGGAAAATGGTCCGTTTTCAAATGTTTTATTTTTGAACGTCAGTTCACATTTGTAGGTGGATCATCAGTGTTAGAGCTAAAATTAGCATGTTTAAAGTGATTTTCATGCTTCCAGGGGCCCAAAACACAAGACTTATGGAATGGTTAAAAGTGCATGAAAATGGCCAATTTACTCACTCTGAGTTCTCAAAAAGGGTTTCTTCACCCCGGGAAGTTAATTAAATACGATTTGGAGGCATTTAATGTTCGAGCAAAAACGGCTGATTTTCGACAAAAGTGATAACACCCCCCCATTACGTCATGCTTCAGAAATGTGGAAAATGGTCAGTTTTCAAATGTTTTATTTTTGAACGTCAGTTCACATTTGTAGGTGGATCATCAGTGTTAGAGCTAAAATTAGCATGTTTAAAGTGATTTTCATGCTTCCAGGGGCTCGGGAAGTTAATTAAATACCATTTGGAGGCATTTAATGTTCGAGCAAAAACGGCTGATTTTCGACAAAAGAGATAACACCCCCCCATTACGTCATGCTTCAGAAATGTGGAAAATGGTCCGTTTTCAAATGTTTTATTTTTGAACGTCAGTTCACATTTGTAGGTGGATCATCAGTGTTAGAGCTAAAATTAGCATGTTTAAAGTGATTTTCATGCTTCCAGGGGCCCAAAACACAAGATTTATGGAATGGTTAAAAGTGCATGAAAATGGCCAATTTACTCACTCTGAGTTCTCAAAAAGGGTTTCTTCACCCCGGGAAGTTAATTAAATACCATTTGGAGGCATTTAATGTTCGAGCAAAAACGGCTGATTTTCGACAAAAGAGATAACACCCCCCCCATTACGTCATGCTTCAGAAATGTGGAAAATGGTCCGTTTTCAAATGTTTTTTTGAACGTCAGTTCACATTTGTAGGTGGATCATCAGTGTTAGAGCTAAAATTAGCATGTTTAAAGTGATTTTCATGCTTCCAGGGGCTCGGGAAGTTAATTAAATACCATTTGGAGGCATTTAATGTTCGAGCAAAAACGGCTGATTTTCGACAAAAGAGATAACACCCCCCCATTACGTCATGCTTCAGAAATGTGGAAAATGGTCCGTTTTCAAATGTTTTATTTTTGAACGTCAGTTCACATTTGTAGGTGGATCATCAGTGTTAGAGCTAAAATTAGCATGTTTAAAGTGATTTTCATGCTTCCAGGGGCCCAAAACACAAGATTTATGGAATGGTTAAAAGTGCATGAAAATGGCCAATTTACTCACTCTGAGTTCTCAAAAAGGGTTTCTTCACCCCGGGAAGTTAATTAAATACCATTTGGAGGCATTTAATGTTCGAGAAAAAATGGCTGATTTTCGACAAAAGAGATAACACCCCCCGATTACGTCATGCTTCAGAAATGTGGAAAATGGTCCGTTTTCAAATGTTTTATTTTTGAACGTCAGTTCACATTTGTAGGTGGATCATCAGTGTTAGAGCTAAAATTAGCATGTTTAAAGTGATTTTCATGCTTCCAGGGGCCCAAAACACAAGATTTATGGAATGGTTAAAAGTGCATGAAAATGGCCAATTTACTCACTCTGAGTTCTCAAAAAGGGTTTCTTCACCCCGGGAAGTTAATTAAATACCATTTGGAGGCATTTAATGTTCGAGCAAAAACGGCTGATTTTCGACAAAAGAGATAACACCCCCCCATTACGTCATGCTTCAGAAATGTGGAAAATGGTCCGTTTTCAAATGTTTTATTTTTGAACGTCAGTTCACATTTGTAGGTGGATCATCAGTGTTAGAGCTAAAATTAGCATGTTTAAAGTGATTTTCATGCTTCCAGGGGCTCGGGAAGTTAATTAAATACCATTTGGAGGCATTTAATGTTCGAGCAAAAACGGCTGATTTTCGACAAAAGAGATAACACCCCCCCATTACGTCATGCTTCAGAAATGTGGAAAATGGTCCGTTTTCAAATGTTTTATTTTTGAACGTCAGTTCACATTTGTAGGTGGATCATCAGTGTTAGAGCTAAAATTAGCATGTTTAAAGTGATTTTCATGCTTCCAGGGGCTCGGGAAGTGAAATAAATACCATTTGGAGGCATTTAATGTTCGAGCAAAAACGGCTGATTTTCGACAAAAGAGATAACACCCCCCCATTACGTCATGCTTTAGAAATGTGGAAAATGGTCCGTTTTCAAATGTTTTATTTTTGAACGTCAGTTCACATTTGTAGGTGGATCATTAGTGTTAGAGCTAAAATTAGCATGTTTAAAGTGATTTTCATGCTTCCAGGGGCCCAAAACACAAGATTTATGGAATGGTTAAAAGTGCATGAAAATGGCCAATTTACTCACTCTGAGTTCTCAAAAAGGGTTTCTTCACCCCGGGAAGTTAATTAAATACCATTTGGAGGCATTTAATGTTCGAGGAAAAACGGCTGATTTTCGACAAAAGAGATAACACCCCCCCATTACGTCATGCTTCAGAAATGTGGAAAATGGTCCGTTTTCAAATGTTTTATTTTTGAACGTCAGTTCACATTTGTAGGTGGATCATCAGTGTTAGAGCTAAAATTAGCATGTTTAAAGTGATTTTCATGCTTCCAGGGGCTCGGGAAGTTAATTAAATACCATTTGGAGGCATTTAATGTTCGAGCAAAAACGGCTGATTTTCGACAAAAGAGATAACACCCCCCCATTACGTCATGCTTCAGAAATGTGGAAAATGGTCCGTTTTCAAATGTTTTATTTTTGAACGTCAGTTCACATTTGTAGGTGGATCATCAGTGTTAGAGCTAAAATTAGCATGTTTAAAGTGATTTTCATGCTTCCAGGGGCTCGGGAAGTTAATTAAATACCATTTGGAGGCATTTAATGTTCGAGCAAAAACGGCTGATTTTCGACAAAAGAGATAACACCCCCCCATTACGTCATGCTTCAGAAATGTGGAAAATGGTCCGTTTTCAAATGTTTTATTTTTGAACGTCAGTTCACATTTGTAGGTGGATCATCAGTGTTAGAGCTAAAATTAGCATGTTTAAAGTGATTTTCATGCTTCCAGGGGCCCAAAACACAAGATTTATGGAATGGTTAAAAGTGCATGAAAATGGCCAATTTACTCACTCTGAGTTCTCAAAAAGGGTTTCTTCACCCCGGGAAGTTAATTAAATACCATTTGGAGGCATTTAATGTTCGAGCAAAAACGGCTGATTTTCGACAAAAGAGATAACACCCCCCCATTACGTCATGCTTCAGAAATGTGGAAAATGGTCCGTTTTCAAATGTTTTATTTTTGAACATCAGTTTACATTTGTAGGTGGATCATCAGTGTTAGAGCTAAAATTAGCATGTTTAAAGTGATTTTCATGCTTCCAGGGGCTCGGGAAGTTAATTAAATACCATTTGGAGGCATTTAATGTTCGAGCAAAAACGGCTGATTTTCGACAAAAGAGATAACACCCCCCCATTACGTCATGCTTCAGAAATGTGGAAAATGGTCCGTTTTCAAATGTTTTATTTTTGAACGTCAGTTCACATTTGTAGGTGGATCATCAGTGTTAGAGCTAAAATTAGCATGTTTAAAGTGATTTTCATGCTTCCAGGGGCTCGGGAAGTTAATTAAATACCATTTGGAGGCATTTAATGTTCGAGCAAAAACGGCTGATTTTCGACAAAAGAGATAACACCCCCCCATTACGTTATGCTTCAGAAATCTGGAAAATGGTCCGTTTTCAAATGTTTTATTTTTGAACGTCAGTTCACATTTGTAGGTGGCTCATCAGTGTTAGAGCTAAAATTAGCATGTTTAAAGTGATTTTCATGCTTCCAGGGGCCCAAAACACAAGATTTATGGAATGGTTAAAAGTGCATGAAAATGGCCAATTTACTCACTCTGAGTTCTCAAAAAGGGTTTCTTCACCCCGGGAAGTTAATTAAATACCATTTGGAGGCATTTAATGTTCGAGCAAAAACGGCTGATTTTCGACAAAAGAGATAACACCCCCCCATTATGTCATGCTTCAGAAATGTGGAAAATGGTCAGTTTTCAAATGTTTTATTTTTGAACGTCAGTTCACATTTGTAGGTGGATCATCAGTGTTAGAGCTAAAATTAGCATGTTTAAAGTGATTTTCATGCTTCCAGGGGCTCGGGAAGTTAATTAAATACCATTTGGAGGCATTTAATGTTCGAGCAAAAACGGCTGATTTTCGACAAAAGAGATAACACCCCCCCATTACGTCATGCTTCAGAAATGTGGAAAATGGTCCGTTTTCAAATGTTTTATTTTTGAACGTCAGTTCACATTTGTAGGTGGATCATCAGTGTTAGAGCTAAAATTAGCATGTTTAAAGTGATTTTCATGCTTCCAGGGGCCCAAAACACAAGATTTATGGAATGGTTAAAAGTGCATGAAAATGGCCAATTTACTCACTCTGAGTTCTCAAAAAGGGTTTCTTCACCCCGGGAAGTTAATTAAATACCATTTGGAGGCATTTAATGTTCGAGCAAAAACGGCTGATTTTCGACAAAAGAGATAACACCCCCCCATTACGTCATGCTTCAGAAATGTGGAAAATGGTCCGTTTTCAAATGTTTTATTTTTGAACATCAGTTTACATTTGTAGGTGGATCATCAGTGTTAGAGCTAAAATTAGCATGTTTAAAGTGATTTTCATGCTTCCAGGGGCTCGGGAAGTTAATTAAATACCATTTGGAGGCATTTAATGTTCGAGCAAAAACGGCTGATTTTCGACAAAAGAGATAACACCCCCCCATTACGTCATGCTTCAGAAATGTGGAAAATGGTCCGTTTTCAAATGTTTTATTTTTGAACGTCAGTTCACATTTGTAGGTGGATCATCAGTGTTAGAGCTAAAATTAGCATGTTTAAAGTGATTTTCATGCTTCCAGGGGCTCGGGAAGTTAATTAAATACCATTTGGAGGCATTTAATGTTCGAGCAAAAACGGCTGATTTTCGACAAAAGAGATAACACCCCCTCATTACGTTATGCTTCAGAAATCTCGAAAATGGTCCGTTTTCAAATGTTTTATTTTTGAACGTCAGTTCACATTTGTAGGTGGCTCATCAGTGTTAGAGCTAAAATTAGCATGTTTAAAGTGATTTTCATGCTTCCAGGGGCCCAAAACACAAGATTTATGGAATGGTTAAAAGTGCATGAAAATGGCCAATTTACTCACTCTGAGTTCTCAAAAAGGGTTTCTTCACCCCGGGAAGTTAATTAAATACCATTTGGAGGCATTTAATGTTCGAGCAAAAACGGCTGATTTTCGACAAAAGAGATAAGACCCCCCATTATGTCATGCTTCAGAAATGTGGAAAATGGTCAGTTTTCAAATGTTTTATTTTTGAACGTCAGTTCACATTTGTAGGTGGATCATCAGTGTTAGAGCTAAAATTAGCATGTTTAAAGTGATTTTCATGCTTCCAGGGGCTCGGGAAGTTAATTAAATACCATTTGGAGGCATTTAATGTTCGAGCAAAAACGGCTGATTTTCGACAAAAGAGATAACACCCCCCCATTACGTCATGCTTCAGAAATGTGGAAAATGGTCCGTTTTCAAATGTTTTATTTTTGAACGTCAGTTCACATTTGTAGGTGGATCATCAGTGTTAGAGCTAAAATTAGCATGTTTAAAGTGATTTTCATGCTTCCAGGGGCCCAAAACACAAGATTTATGGAATGGTTAAAAGTGCATGAAAATGGCCAATTTACTCACTCTGAGTTCTCAAAAAGGGTTTCTTCACCCCGGGAAGTGAAATAAATACCATTTGGAGGCATTTAATGTTCGAGCAAAAATGGCTGATTTTCGACAAAAGAGATAACACCCCCCATTACGTCATGCTTCAGAAATGTGGAAAATGGTCCGTTTTCAAATGTTTTATTTTTGAACGTCAGTTCACATTTGTAGGTGGATCATCAGTGTTAGAGCTAAAATTAGCATGTTTAAAGTGATTTTCATGCTTCCAGGGGCTCGGGAAGTTAATTAAATACCATTTGGAGGCATTTAATGTTCGAGCAAAAACGGCTGATTTTCGACAAAAGAGATAACACCCCCCGTCATGCTTCAGAAATGTGGAAAATGGTCCGTTTTCAAATGTTTTATTTTTGAACGTCAGTTCACATTTGTAGGTGGATCATCAGTGTTAGAGCTAAAATTAGCATGTTTAAAGTGATTTTCATGCTTCCAGGGGCCCAAAACACAAGATTTATGGAATGGTTAAAAGTGCATGAAAATGGCCAATTTACTCACTCTGAGTTCTCAAAAAGGGTTTCTTCACCCCGGGAAGTTAATTAAATACCATTTGGAGGCATTTAATGTTCGAGCAAAAACGGCTGATTTTCGACAAAAGAGATAACACCCCCCCATTACGTCATGCTTCAGAAATGTGGAAAATGGTCCGTTTTCAAATGTTTTATTTTTGAACGTCAGTTCACATTTGTAGGTGGATCATCAGTGTTAGAGCTAAAATTAGCATGTTTAAAGTGATTTTCATGCTTCCAGGGGCTCGGGAAGTGAAATAAATACCATTTGGAGGCATTTAATGTTCGAGCAAAAACGGCTGATTTTCGACAAAAGAGATAACACCTCCCCATTACGTCATGCTTCAGAAATGTGGAAAATGGTCCGTTTTCAAATGTTTTATTTTTGAACGTCAGTTCACATTTGTAGGTGGATCATCAGTGTTAGAGCTAAAATTAGCATGTTTAAAGTGATTTTCATGCTTCCAGGGGCTCGGGAAGTTAATTAAATACCATTTGGAGGCATTTAATGTTCGAGCAAAAACGGCTGATTTTCGACAAAAGAGATAACACCCCCCCATTACGTCATGCTTCAGAAATGTGGAAAATGGTCCGTTTTCAAATGTTTTATTTTTGAACGTCAGTTCACATTTGTAGGTGGATCATCAGTGTTAGAGCTAAAATTAGCATGTTTAAAGTGATTTTCATGCTTCCAGGGGCCCAAAACACAAGATTTATGGAATGGTTAAAAGTGCATGAAAATGGCCAATTTACTCACTCTGAGTTCTCAAAAAGGGTTTCTTCACCCCGGGAAGTTAATTAAATACCATTTGGAGGCATTTAATGTTCGAGCAAAAACGGCTGATTTTCGACAAAAGAGATAACACCCCCCCATTACGTCATGCTTCAGAAATGTGGAAAATGGTCCGTTTTCAAATGTTTTATTTTTGAACGTCAGTTCACATTTGTAGGTGGATCATCAGTGTTAGAGCTAAAATTAGCATGTTTAAAGTGATTTTCATGCTTCCAGGGGCCCAAAACACAAGATTTATGGAATGGTTAAAAGTGCATGAAAATGGCCAATTTACTCACTCTGAGTTCTCAAAAAGGGTTTCTTCACCCCGGGAAGTTAATTAAATACCTATTGGAGGCATTTAATGTTCGAGCAAAAACGGCTGATTTTCGACAAAAGAGATAACACCCCCCCATTACGTCATGCTTCAGAAATGTGGAAAATGGTCCGTTTTCAAATGTTTTATTTTTGAACGTCAGTTCACATTTGTAGGTGGATCATCAGTGTTAGAGCTAAAATTAGCATGTTTAAAGTGATTTTCATGCTTCCAGGGGCTCGGGAAGTTAATTAAATACCATTTGGAGGCATTTAATGTTCGAGCAAAAACGGCTGATTTTCGACAAAAGAGATAACACCCCCCCATTACGTCATGCTTCAGAAATGTGGAAAATGGTCCGTTTTCAAATGTTTTATTTTTGAACGTCAGTTCACATTTGTAGGTGGATCATCAGTGTTAGAGCTAAAATTAGCATGTTTAAAGTGATTTTCATGCTTCCAGGGGCCCAAAACACAAGACTTATGGAATGGTTAAAAGTGCATGAAAATGGCCAATTTACTCACTCTGAGTTCTCAAAAAGGGTTTCTTCACCCCGGGAAGTTAATTAAATACGATTTGGAGGCATTTAATGTTCGAGCAAAAACGGCTGATTTTCGACAAAAGAGATAACACCCCCCCATTACGTCATGCTTCAGAAATGTGGAAAATGGTCAGTTTTCAAATGTTTTATTTTTGAACGTCAGTTCACATTTGTAGGTGGATCATCAGTGTTAGAGCTAAAATTAGCATGTTTAAAGTGATTTTCATGCTTCCAGGGGCTCGGGAAGTTAATTAAATACCATTTGGAGGCATTTAATGTTCGAGCAAAAACGGCTGATTTTCGACAAAAGAGATAACACCCCCCCATTACGTCATGCTTCAGAAATGTGGAAAATGGTCCGTTTTCAAATGTTTTATTTTTGAACGTCAGTTCACATTTGTAGGTGGATCATCAGTGTTAGAGCTAAAATTAGCATGTTTAAAGTGATTTTCATGCTTCCAGGGGCCCAAAACACAAGATTTATGGAATGGTTAAAAGTGCATGAAAATGCCCAATTTACTCACTCTGAGTTCTCAAAAAGGGTTTCTTCACCCCGGGAAGTTAATTAAATACCATTTGGAGGCATTTAATGTTCGAGCAAAAACGGCTGATTTTCGACAAAAGAGATAACACCCCCCCATTACGTCATGCTTCCGAAATGTGGAAAATGGTCCGTTTTCAAATGTTTTATTTTTGAACGTCAGTTCACATTTGTAGGTGGATCATCAGTGTTAGAGCTAAAATTAGCATGTTTAAAGTGATTTTCATGCTTCCAGGGGCCCAAAACACAAGATTTATGGAATGGTTAAAAGTGCATGAAAATGGCCAATTTACTCACTCTGAGTTCTCAAAAAGGGTTTCTTCACCCCGGGAAGTTAATTAAATACCATTTGGAGGCATTTAATGTTCGAGCAAAAACGGCTGATTTTCGACAAAAGAGATAACACCCCCCCCATTACGTCATGCTTCAGAAATGTGGAAAATGGTCCGTTTTCAAATGTTTTTTTGAACGTCAGTTCACATTTGTAGGTGGATCATCAGTGTTAGAGCTAAAATTAGCATGTTTAAAGTGATTTTCATGCTTCCAGGGGCTCGGGAAGTTAATTAAATACCATTTGGAGGCATTTAATGTTCGAGCAAAAACGGCTGATTTTCGACAAAAGAGATAACACCCCCCCATTACGTCATGCTTCAGAAATGTGGAAAATGGTCCGTTTTCAAATGTTTTATTTTTGAACGTCAGTTCACATTTGTAGGTGGATCATCAGTGTTAGAGCTAAAATTAGCATGTTTAAAGTGATTTTCATGCTTCCAGGGGCCCAAAACACAAGATTTATGGAATGGTTAAAAGTGCATGAAAATGGCCAATTTACTCACTCTGAGTTCTCAAAAAGGGTTTCTTCACCCCGGGAAGTTAATTAAATACCATTTGGAGGCATTTAATGTTCGAGAAAAAATGGCTGATTTTCGACAAAAGAGATAACACCCCCCGATTACGTCATGCTTCAGAAATGTGGAAAATGGTCCGTTTTCAAATGTTTTATTTTTGAACGTCAGTTCACATTTGTAGGTGGATCATCAGTGTTAGAGCTAAAATTAGCATGTTTAAAGTGATTTTCATGCTTCCAGGGGCCCAAAACACAAGATTTATGGAATGGTTAAAAGTGCATGAAAATGGCCAATTTACTCACTCTGAGTTCTCAAAAAGGGTTTCTTCACCCCGGGAAGTTAATTAAATACCATTTGGAGGCATTTAATGTTCGAGCAAAAACGGCTGATTTTCGACAAAAGAGATAACACCCCCCCATTACGTCATGCTTCAGAAATGTGGAAAATGGTCCGTTTTCAAATGTTTTATTTTTGAACGTCAGTTCACATTTGTAGGTGGATCATCAGTGTTAGAGCTAAAATTAGCATGTTTAAAGTGATTTTCATGCTTCCAGGGGCTCGGGAAGTTAATTAAATACCATTTGGAGGCATTTAATGTTCGAGCAAAAACGGCTGATTTTCGACAAAAGAGATAACACCCCCCCATTACGTCATGCTTCAGAAATGTGGAAAATGGTCCGTTTTCAAATGTTTTATTTTTGAACGTCAGTTCACATTTGTAGGTGGATCATCAGTGTTAGAGCTAAAATTAGCATGTTTAAAGTGATTTTCATGCTTCCAGGGGCTCGGGAAGTGAAATAAATACCATTTGGAGGCATTTAATGTTCGAGCAAAAACGGCTGATTTTCGACAAAAGAGATAACACCCCCCCATTACGTCATGCTTTAGAAATGTGGAAAATGGTCCGTTTTCAAATGTTTTATTTTTGAACGTCAGTTCACATTTGTAGGTGGATCATCAGTGTTAGAGCTAAAATTAGCATGTTTAAAGTGATTTTCATGCTTCCAGGGGCCCAAAACACAAGATTTATGGAATGGTTAAAAGTGCATGAAAATGGCCAATTTACTCACTCTGAGTTCTCAAAAAGGGTTTCTTCACCCCGGGAAGTTAATTAAATACCATTTGGAGGCATTTAATGTTCGAGGAAAAACGACTGATTTTCGACAAAAGAGATAACACCCCCCCATTACGTCATGCTTCAGAAATGTGGAAAATGGTCCGTTTTCAAATGTTTTATTTTTGAACGTCAGTTCACATTTGTAGGTGGATCATCAGTGTTAGAGCTAAAATTAGCATGTTTAAAGTGATTTTCATGCTTCCAGGGGCTCGGGAAGTTAATTAAATACCATTTGGAGGCATTTAATGTTCGAGCAAAAACGGCTGATTTTCGACAAAAGAGATAACACCCCCCCATTACGTCATGCTTCAGAAATGTGGAAAATGGTCCGTTTTCAAATGTTTTATTTTTGAACGTCAGTTCACATTTGTAGGTGGATCATCAGTGTTAGAGCTAAAATTAGCATGTTTAAAGTGATTTTCATGCTTCCAGGGGCTCGGGAAGTTAATTAAATACCATTTGGAGGCATTTAATGTTCGAGCAAAAACGGCTGATTTTCGACAAAAGAGATAACACCCCCCCATTACGTCATGCTTCAGAAATGTGGAAAATGGTCCGTTTTCAAATGTTTTATTTTTGAACGTCAGTTCACATTTGTAGGTGGATCATCAGTGTTAGAGCTAAAATTAGCATGTTTAAAGTGATTTTCATGCTTCCAGGGGCCCAAAACACAAGATTTATGGAATGGTTAAAAGTGCATGAAAATGGCCAATTTACTCACTCTGAGTTCTCAAAAAGGGTTTCTTCACCCCGGGAAGTTAATTAAATACCATTTGGAGGCATTTAATGTTCGAGCAAAAACGGCTGATTTTCGACAAAAGAGATAACACCCCCCCATTACGTCATGCTTCAGAAATGTGGAAAATGGTCCGTTTTCAAATGTTTTATTTTTGAACGTCAGTTCACATTTGTAGGTGGATCATCAGTGTTAGAGCTAAAATTAGCATGTTTAAAGTGATTTTCATGCTTCCAGGGGCCCAAAACACAAGATTTATGGAATGGTTAAAAGTGCATGAAAATGGCCAATTTACTCACTCTGAGTTCTCAAAAAGGGTTTCTTCACCCCGGGAAGTTAATTAAATACCATTTGGAGGCATTTAATGTTCGAGCAAAAACGGCTGATTTTCGACAAAAGAGATAACACCCCCCCATTACGTCATGCTTCAGAAATGTGGAAAATGGTCCGTTTTCAAATGTTTTATTTTTGAACGTCAGTTCACATTTGTAGGTGGATCATCAGTGTTAGAGCTAAAATTAGCATGTTTAAAGTGATTTTCATGCTTCCAGGGGCCCAAAACACAAGATTTATGGAATGGTTAAAAGTGCATGAAAATGGCCAATTTACTCACTCTGAGTTCTCAAAAAGGGTTTCTTCACCCCGGGAAGTTAATTAAATACCATTTGGAGGCATTTAATGTTCGAGCAAAAACGGCTGATTTTCGACAAAAGAGATAACACCCCCCCATTACGTCATGCTTCAGAAATGTGGAAAATGGTCCGTTTTCAAATGTTTTATTTTTGAACGTCAGTTCACATTTGTAGGTGGATCATCAGTGTTAGAGCTAATATTAGCATGTTTAAAGTGATTTTCATGCTTCCAGGGGCTCGGGAAGTGAAATAAATACCATTTGGAGGCATTTAATGTTCGAGCAAAAACGGCTGATTTTCGACAAAAGAGATAACACCCCCCCATTACGTCATGCTTCAGAAATGTGGAAAATGGTCCGTTTTCAAATGTTTTATTTTTGAACGTCAGTTCACATTTGTAGGTGGATCATCAGTGTTAGAGCTAAAATTAGCATGTTTAAAGTGATTTTCATGCTTCCAGGGGCTCGGGAAGTTAATTAAATACCATTTGGAGGCATTTAATGTTCGAGCAAAAACGGCTGATTTTCGACAAAAGAGATAACACCCCCCCATTACGTCATGCTTCAGAAATGTGGAAAATGGTCCGTTTTCAAATGTTTTATTTTTGAACGTCAGTTCACATTTGTAGGTGGATCATCAGTGTTAGAGCTAAAATTAGCATGTTTAAAGTGATTTTCATGCTTCCAGGGGCCCAAAACACAAGATTTATGGAATGGTTAAAAGTGCATGAAAATGGCCAATTTACTCACTCTGAGTTCTCAAAAAGGGTTTCTTCACCCCGGGAAGTTAATTAAATACCATTTGGAGGCATTTAATGTTCGAGCAAAAACGGCTGATTTTCGACAAAAGAGATAACACCCCCCCATTACGTCATGCTTCAGAAATGTGGAAAATGGTCCGTTTTCAAATGTTTTATTTTTGAACGTCAGTTCACATTTGTAGGTGGATCATCAGTGTTAGAGCTAAAATTAGCATGTTTAAAGTGATTTTCATGCTTCCAGGGGCCCAAAACACAAGATTTATGGAATGGTTAAAAGTGCATGAAAATGGCCAATTTACTCACTCTGAGTTCTCAAAAAGGGTTTCTTCACCCCGGGAAGTTAATTAAATACCATTTGGAGGCATTTAATGTTCGAGCAAAAACGGCTGATTTTCGACAAAAGAGATAACACCCCCCCATTACGTCATGCTTCAGAAATGTGGAAAATGGTCCGTTTTCAAATGTTTTATTTTTGAACGTCAGTTCACATTTGTAGGTGGATCATCAGTGTTAGAGCTAAAATTAGCATGTTTAAAGTGATTTTCATGCTTCCAGGGGCTCGGGAAGTTAATTAAATACCATTTGGAGGCATTTAATGTTCGAGCAAAAACGGCTGATTTTCGACAAAAGAGATAACACCCCCCCATTACGTCATGCTTCAGAAATGTGGAAAATGGTCCGTTTTCAAATGTTTTATTTTTGAACGTCAGTTCACATTTGTAGGTGGATCATCAGTGTTAGAGCTAAAATTAGCATGTTTAAAGTGATTTTCATGCTTCCAGGGGCTCGGGAAGTGAAATAAATACCATTTGGAGGCATTTAATGTTCGAGCAAAAACGGCTGATTTTCGACAAAAGAGATAACACCCCCCCATTACGTCATGCTTTAGAAATGTGGAAAATGGTCCGTTTTCAAATGTTTTATTTTTGAACGTCAGTTCACATTTGTAGGTGGATCATCAGTGTTAGAGCTAAAATTAGCATGTTTAAAGTGATTTTCATGCTTCCAGGGGCCCAAAACACAAGATTTATGGAATGGTTAAAAGTGCATGAAAATGGCCAATTTACTCACTCTGAGTTCTCAAAAAGGGTTTCTTCACCCCGGGAAGTTAATTAAATACCATTTGGAGGCATTTAATGTTCGAGGAAAAACGGCTGATTTTCGACAAAAGAGATAACACCCCCCCATTACGTCATGCTTCAGAAATGTGGAAAATGGTCCGTTTTCAAATGTTTTATTTTTGAACGTCAGTTCACATTTGTAGGTGGATCATCAGTGTTAGAGCTAAAATTAGCATGTTTAAAGTGATTTTCATGCTTCCAGGGGCTCGGGAAGTTAATTAAATACCATTTGGAGGCATTTAATGTTCGAGCAAAAACGGCTGATTTTCGACAAAAGAGATAACACCCCCCCATTACGTCATGCTTCAGAAATGTGGAAAATGGTCCGTTTTCAAATGTTTTATTTTTGAACGTCAGTTCACATTTGTAGGTGGATCATCAGTGTTAGAGCTAAAATTAGCATGTTTAAAGTGATTTTCATGCTTCCAGGGGCTCGGGAAGTTAATTAAATACCATTTGGAGGCATTTAATGTTCGAGCAAAAACGGCTGATTTTCGACAAAAGAGATAACACCCCCCCATTACGTCATGCTTCAGAAATGTGGAAAATGGTCCGTTTTCAAATGTTTTATTTTTGAACGTCAGTTCACATTTGTAGGTGGATCATCAGTGTTAGAGCTAAAATTAGCATGTTTAAAGTGATTTTCATGCTTCCAGGGGCCCAAAACACAAGATTTATGGAATGGTTAAAAGTGCATGAAAATGGCCAATTTACTCACTCTGAGTTCTCAAAAAGGGTTTCTTCACCCCGGGAAGTTAATTAAATACCATTTGGAGGCATTTAATGTTCGAGCAAAAACGGCTGATTTTCGACAAAAGAGATAACACCCCCCCATTACGTCATGCTTCAGAAATGTGGAAAATGGTCCGTTTTCAAATGTTTTATTTTTGAACGTCAGTTCACATTTGTAGGTGGATCATCAGTGTTAGAGCTAAAATTAGCATGTTTAAAGTGATTTTCATGCTTCCAGGGGCCCAAAACACAAGATTTATGGAATGGTTAAAAGTGCATGAAAATGGCCAATTTACTCACTCTGAGTTCTCAAAAAGGGTTTCTTCACCCCGGGAAGTTAATTAAATACCATTTGGAGGCATTTAATGTTCGAGCAAAAACGGCTGATTTTCGACAAAAGAGATAACACCCCCCCATTACGTCATGCTTCAGAAATGTGGAAAATGGTCCGTTTTCAAATGTTTTATTTTTGAACGTCAGTTCACATTTGTAGGTGGATCATCAGTGTTAGACCTAAAATTAGCATGTTTAAAGTGATTTTCATGCTTCCAGGGGCCCAAAACACAAGATTTATGGAATGGTTAAAAGTGCATGAAAATGGCCAATTTACTCACTCTGAGTTCTCAAAAAGGGTTTCTTCACCCCGGGAAGTTAATTAAATACCATTTGGAGGCATTTAATGTTCGAGCAAAAACGGCTGATTTTCGACAAAAGAGATAACACCCCCCCATTACGTCATGCTTCAGAAATGTGGAAAATGGTCCGTTTTCAAATGTTTTATTTTTGAACGTCAGTTCACATTTGTAGGTGGATCATCAGTGTTAGAGCTAATATTAGCATGTTTAAAGTGATTTTCATGCTTCCAGGGGCTCGGGAAGTGAAATAAATACCATTTGGAGGCATTTAATGTTCGAGCAAAAACGGCTGATTTTCGACAAAAGAGATAACACCCCCCCATTACGTCATGCTTCAGAAATGTGGAAAATGGTCCGTTTTCAAATGTTTTATTTTTGAACGTCAGTTCACATTTGTAGGTGGATCATCAGTGTTAGAGCTAAAATTAGCATGTTTAAAGTGATTTTCATGCTTCCAGGGGCTCGGGAAGTTAATTAAATACCATTTGGAGGCATTTAATGTTCGAGCAAAAACGGCTGATTTTCGACAAAAGAGATAACACCCCCCCATTACGTCATGCTTCAGAAATGTGGAAAATGGTCCGTTTTCAAATGTTTTATTTTTGAACGTCAGTTCACATTTGTAGGTGGATCATCAGTGTTAGAGCTAAAATTAGCATGTTTAAAGTGATTTTCATGCTTCCAGGGGCCCAAAACACAAGATTTATGGAATGGTTAAAAGTGCATGAAAATGGCCAATTTACTCACTCTGAGTTCTCAAAAAGGGTTTCTTCACCCCGGGAAGTTAATTAAATACCATTTGGAGGCATTTAATGTTCGAGCAAAAACGGCTGATTTTCGACAAAAGAGATAACACCCCCCCATTACGTCATGCTTCAGAAATGTGGAAAATGGTCCGTTTTCAAATGTTTTATTTTTGAACGTCAGTTCACATTTGTAGGTGGATCATCAGTGTTAGAGCTAAAATTAGCATGTTTAAAGTGATTTTCATGCTTCCAGGGGCCCAAAACACAAGATTTATGGAATGGTTAAAAGTGCATGAAAATGGCCAATTTACTCACTCTGAGTTCTCAAAAAGGGTTTCTTCACCCCGGGAAGTTAATTAAATACCTATTGGAGGCATTTAATGTTCGAGCAAAAACGGCTGATTTTCGACAAAAGAGATAACACCCCCCCATTACGTCATGCTTCAGAAATGTGGAAAATGGTCCGTTTTCAAATGTTTTATTTTTGAACGTCAGTTCACATTTGTAGGTGGATCATCAGTGTTAGAGCTAAAATTAGCATGTTTAAAGTGATTTTCATGCTTCCAGGGGCTCGGGAAGTTAATTAAATACCATTTGGAGGCATTTAATGTTCGAGCAAAAACGGCTGATTTTCGACAAAAGAGATAACACCCCCCCATTACGTCATGCTTCAGAAATGTGGAAAATGGTCCGTTTTCAAATGTTTTATTTTTGAACGTCAGTTCACATTTGTAGGTGGATCATCAGTGTTAGAGCTAAAATTAGCATGTTTAAAGTGATTTTCATGCTTCCAGGGGCCCAAAACACAAGACTTATGGAATGGTTAAAAGTGCATGAAAATGGCCAATTTACTCACTCTGAGTTCTCAAAAAGGGTTTCTTCCCCCCGGGAAGTTAATTAAATACGATTTGGAGGCATTTAATGTTCGAGCAAAAACGGCTGATTTTCGACAAAAGAGATAACACCCCCCCATTACGTCATGCTTCAGAAATGTGGAAAATGGTCAGTTTTCAAATGTTTTATTTTTGAACGTCAGTTCACATTTGTAGGTGGATCATCAATGTTAGAGCTAAAATTAGCATGTTTAAAGTGATTTTCATGCTTCCAGGGGCTCGGGAAGTTAATTAAATACCATTTGGAGGCATTTAATGTTCGAGCAAAAACGGCTGATTTTCGACAAAAGAGATAACACCCCCCCATTACGTCATGCTTCAGAAATGTGGAAAATGGTCCGTTTTCAAATGTTTTATTTTTGAACGTCAGTTCACATTTGTAGGTGGATCATCAGTGTTAGAGCTAAAATTAGCATGTTTAAATTGATTTTCATGCTTCCAGGGGCCCAAAACACAAGATTTATGGAATGGTTAAAAGTGCATGAAAATGCCCAATTTACTCACTCTGAGTTCTCAAAAAGGGTTTCTTCACCCCGGGAAGTTAATTAAATACCATTTGGAGGCATTTAATGTTCGAGCAAAAACGGCTGATTTTCGACAAAAGAGATAACACCCCCCCATTACGTCATGCTTCAGAAATGTGGAAAATGGTCCGTTTTCAAATGTTTTATTTTTGAACGTCAGTTCACATTTGTAGGTGGATCATCAGTGTTAGAGCTAAAATTAGCATGTTTAAAGTGATTTTCATGCTTCCAGGGGCCCAAAACACAAGATTTATGGAATGGTTAAAAGTGCATGAAAATGGCCAATTTACTCACTCTGAGTTCTCAAAAAGGGTTTCTTCACCCCGGGAAGTTAATTAAATACCATTTGGAGGCATTTAATGTTCGAGCAAAAACGGCTGATTTTCGACAAAAGAGATAACACCCCCCCCATTACGTCATGCTTCAGAAATGTGGAAAATGGTCCGTTTTCAAATGTTTTTTTGAACGTCAGTTCACATTTGTAGGTGGATCATCAGTGTTAGAGCTAAAATTAGCATGTTTAAAGTGATTTTCATGCTTCCAGGGGCTCGGGAAGTTAATTAAATACCATTTGGAGGCATTTAATGTTCGAGCAAAAACGGCTGATTTTCGACAAAAGAGATAACACCCCCCCCATTACGTCATGCTTCAGAAATGTGGAAAATGGTCCGTTTTCAAATGTTTTATTTTTGAACGTCAGTTCACATTTGTAGGTGGATCATCAGTGTTAGAGCTAAAATTAGCATGTTTAAAGTGATTTTCATGCTTCCAGGGGCCCAAAACACAAGATTTATGGAATGGTTAAAAGTGCATGAAAATGGCCAATTTACTCACTCTGAGTTCTCAAAAAGGGTTTCTTCACCCCGGGAAGTTAATTAAATACCATTTGGAGGCATTTAATGTTCGAGAAAAAATGGCTGATTTTCGACAAAAGAGATAACACCCCCCGATTACGTCATGCTTCAGAAATGTGGAAAATGGTCCGTTTTCAAATGTTTTATTTTTGAACGTCAGTTCACATTTGTAGGTGGATCATCAGTGTTAGAGCTAAAATTAGCATGTTTAAAGTGATTTTCATGCTTCCAGGGGCCCAAAACACAAGATTTATGGAATGGTTAAAAGTGCATGAAAATGGCCAATTTACTCACTCTGAGTTCTCAAAAAGGGTTTCTTCACCCCGGGAAGTTAATTAAATACCATTTGGAGGCATTTAATGTTCGAGCAAAAACGGCTGATTTTCGACAAAAGAGATAACACCCCCCCATTACGTCATGCTTCAGAAATGTGGAAAATGGTCCGTTTTCAAATGTTTTATTTTTGAACGTCAGTTCACATTTGTAGGTGGATCATCAGTGTTAGAGCTAAAATTAGCATGTTTAAAGTGATTTTCATGCTTCCAGGGGCTCGGGAAGTTAATTAAATACCATTTGGAGGCATTTAATGTTCGAGCAAAAACGGCTGATTTTCGACAAAAGAGATAACACCCCCCCATTACGTCATGCTTCAGAAATGTGGAAAATGGTCCGTTTTCAAATGTTTTATTTTTGAACGTCAGTTCACATTTGTAGGTGGATCATCAGTGTTAGAGCTAAAATTAGCATGTTTAAAGTGATTTTCATGCTTCCAGGGGCTCGGGAAGTGAAATAAACACCATTTGGAGGCATTTAATGTTCGAGCAAAAACGGCTGATTTTCGACAAAAGAGATAACACCCCCCCATTACGTCATGCTTTAGAAATGTGGAAAATGGTCCGTTTTCAAATGTTTTATTTTTGAACGTCAGTTCACATTTGTAGGTGGATCATCAGTGTTAGAGCTAAAATTAGCATGTTTAAAGTGATTTTCATGCTTCCAGGGGCCCAAAACACAAGATTTATGGAATGGTTAAAAGTGCATGAAAATGGCCAATTTACTCACTCTGAGTTCTCAAAAAGGGTTTCTTCACCCCGGGAAGTTAATTAAATACCATTTGGAGGCATTTAATGTTCGAGCAAAAACGGCTGATTTTCGACAAAAGAGATAACACCCCCCGATTACGTCATGCTTCAGAAATGTGGAAAATGGTCCGTTTTCAAATGTTTTATTTTTGAACGTCAGTTCACATTTGTAGGTGGATCATCAGTGTTAGAGCTAAAATTAGCATGTTTAAAGTGATTTTCATGCTTCCAGGGGCCCAAAACACAAGATTTATGGAATGGTTAAAAGTGCATGAAAATGGCCAATTTACTCACTCTGAGTTCTCAAAAAGGGTTTCTTCACCCCGGGAAGTTAATTAAATACCATTTGGAGGCATTTAATGTTCGAGCAAAAACGGCTGATTTTCGACAAAAGAGATAACACCCCCCCATTACGTCATGCTTCAGAAATGTGGAAAATGGTCCGTTTTCAAATGTTTTATTTTTGAACGTCAGTTCACATTTGTAGGTGGATCATCAGTGTTAGAGCTAAAATTAGCATGTTTAAAGTGATTTTCATGCTTCCAGGGGCTCGGGAAGTTAATTAAATACCATTTGGAGGCATTTAATGTTCGAGCAAAAACGGCTGATTTTCGACAAAAGAGATAACACCCCCCCATTACGTCATGCTTCAGAAATGTGGAAAATGGTCCGTTTTCAAATGTTTTATTTTTGAACGTCAGTTCACATTTGTAGGTGGATCATCAGTGTTAGAGCTAAAATTAGCATGTTTAAAGTGATTTTCATGCTTCCAGGGGCTCGGGAAGTGAAATAAACACCATTTGGAGGCATTTAATGTTCGAGCAAAAACGGCTGATTTTCGACAAAAGAGATAACACCCCCCCATTACGTCATGCTTTAGAAATGTGGAAAATGGTCCGTTTTCAAATGTTTTATTTTTGAACGTCAGTTCACATTTGTAGGTGGATCATCAGTGTTAGAGCTAAAATTAGCATGTTTAAAGTGATTTTCATGCTTCCAGGGGCCCAAAACACAAGATTTATGGAATGGTTAAAAGTGCATGAAAATGGCCAATTTACTCACTCTGAGTTCTCAAAAAGGGTTTCTTCACCCCGGGAAGTTAATTAAATACCATTTGGAGGCATTTAATGTTCGAGGAAAAACGGCTGATTTTCGACAAAAGAGATAACACCCCCCCCATTACGTCATGCTTCAGAAATGTGGAAAATGGTCCGTTTTCAAATGTTTTATTTTTGAACGTCAGTTCACATTTGTAGGTGGATCATCAGTGTTAGAGCTAAAATTAGCATGTTTAAAGTGATTTTCATGCTTCCAGGGGCTCGGGAAGGTAATTAAATACCATTTGGAGGCATTTAATGTTCGAGCAAAAACGGCTGATTTTCGACAAAAGAGATAACACCCCCCCATTACGTCATGCTTCAGAAATGTGGAAAATGGTCCGTTTTCAAATGTTTTATTTTTGAACGTCAGTTCACATTTGTAGGTGGATCATCAGTGTTAGAGCTAAAATTAGCATGTTTAAAGTGATTTTCATGCTTCCAGGGGCTCGGGAAGTTAATTAAATACCATTTGGAGGCATTTAATGTTCGAGCAAAAACGGCTGATTTTCGACAAAAGAGATAACACCCCCCCATTACGTCATGCTTCAGAAATGTGGAAAATGGTCCGTTTTCAAATGTTTTATTTTTGAACGTCAGTTCACATTTGTAGGTGGATCATCAGTGTTAGAGCTAAAATTAGCATGTTTAAAGTGATTTTCATGCTTCCAGGGGCCCAAAACACAAGATTTATGGAATGGTTAAAAGTGCATGAAAATGGCCAATTTACTCACTCTGAGTTCTCAAAAAGGGTTTCTTCACCCCGGGAAGTTAATTAAATACCATTTGGAGGCATTTAATGTTCGAGCAAAAACGGCTGATTTTCGACAAAAGAGATAACACCCCCCCATTACGTCATGCTTCAGAAATGTGGAAAATGGTCCGTTTTCAAATGTTTTATTTTTGAACATCAGTTCACATTTGTAGGTGGATCATCAGTGTTAGAGCTAAAATTAGCATGTTTAAAGTGATTTTCATGCTTCCAGGGGCTCGGGAAGTTAATTAAATACCATTTGGAGGCATTTAATGTTCGAGCAAAAACGGCTGATTTTCGACAAAAGAGATAACACCCCCCCATTACGTCATGCTTCAGAAATGTGGAAAATGGTCCGTTTTCAAATGTTTTATTTTTGAACGTCAGTTCACATTTGTAGGTGGATCATCAGTGTTAGAGCTAAAATTAGCATGTTTAAAGTGATTTTCATGCTTCCAGGGGCTCGGGAAGTTAATTAAATACCATTTGGAGGCATTTAATGTTCGAGCAAAAACGGCTGATTTTCGACAAAAGAGATAACACCCCCCCATTACGTCATGCTTCAGAAATCTGGAAAATGGTCCGTTTTCAAATGTTTTATTTTTGAACGTCAGTTCACATTTGTAGGTGGCTCATCAGTGTTAGAGCTAAAATTAGCATGTTTAAAGTGATTTTCATGCTTCCAGGGGCCCAAAACACAAGATTTATGGAATGGTTAAAAGTGCATGAAAATGGCCAATTTACTCACTCTGAGTTCTCAAAAAGGGTTTCTTCACCCCGGGAAGTTAATTAAATACCATTTGGAGGCATTTAATGTTCGAGCAAAAACGGCTGATTTTCGACAAAAGAGATAACACCCCCCCATTACGTCATGCTTCAGAAATGTGGAAAATGGTCAGTTTTCAAATGTTTTATTTTTGAACGTCAGTTCACATTTGTAGGTGGATCATCAGTGTTAGAGCTAAAATTAGCATGTTTAAAGTGATTTTCATGCTTCCAGGGGCTCGGGAAGTTAATTAAATACCATTTGGAGGCATTTAATGTTCGAGCAAAAACGGCTGATTTTCGACAAAAGAGATAACACCCCCCGTCATGCTTCAGAAATGTGGAAAATGGTCCGTTTTCAAATGTTTTATTTTTGAACGTCAGTTCACATTTGTAGGTGGATCATCAGTGTTAGAGCTAAAATTAGCATGTTTAAAGTGATTTTCATGCTTCCAGGGGCTCGGGAAGTTAATTAAATACCATTTGGAGGCATTTAATGTTCGAGCAAAAACGGCTGATTTTCGACAAAAGAGATAACACCCCCCGTCATGCTTCAGAAATGTGGAAAATGGTCCGTTTTCAAATGTTTTATTTTTGAACGTCAGTTCACATTTGTAGGTGGCTCATCAGTGTTAGAGCTAAAATTAGCATGTTTAAAGTGATTTTCATGCTTCCAGGGGCCCAAAACACAAGATTTATGGAATGGTTAAAAGTGCATGAAAATGGCCAATTTACTCACTCTGAGTTCTCAAAAAGGGTTTCTTCACCCCGGGAAGTTAATTAAATACCATTTGGAGGCATTTAATGTTCGAGCAAAAACGGCTGATTTTCGACAAAAGAGATAACACCCCCCCATTACGTCATGCTTCAGAAATGTGGAAAATGGTCAGTTTTCAAATGTTTTATTTTTGAACGTCAGTTCACATTTGTAGGTGGATCATCAGTGTTAGAGCTAAAATTAGCATGTTTAAAGTGATTTTCATGCTTCCAGGGGCTCGGGAAGTTAATTAAATACCATTTGGAGGCATTTAATGTTCGAGCAAAAACGGCTGATTTTCGACAAAAGAGATAACACCCCCCGTCATGCTTCAGAAATGTGGAAAATGGTCCGTTTTCAAATGTTTTATTTTTGAACGTCAGTTCACATTTGTAGGTGGATCATCAGTGTTAGAGCTAAAATTAGCATGTTTAAAGTGATTTTCATGCTTCCAGGGGCTCGGGAAGTTAATTAAATACCATTTGGAGGCATTTAATGTTCGAGCAAAAACGGCTGATTTTCGACAAAAGAGATAACACCCCCCCATTACGTCATGCTTCAGAAATGTGGAAAATGGTCCGTTTTCAAATGTTTTATTTTTGAACGTCAGTTCACATTTGTAGGTGGATCATCAGTGTTAGAGCTAAAATTAGCATGTTTAAAGTGATTTTCATGCTTCCAGGGGCCCAAAACACAAGATTTATGGAATGGTTAAAAGTGCATGAAAATGGCCAATTTACTCACTCTGAGTTCTCAAAAAGGGTTTCTTCACCCCGGGAAGTTAATTAAATACCATTTGGAGGCATTTAATGTTCGAGCAAAAACGGCTGATTTTCGACAAAACAGATAACACCCCCCCATTACGTCATGCTTCAGAAATGTGGAAAATGGTCCGTTTTCAAATGTTTTATTTTTGAACGTCAGTTCACATTTGTAGGTGGATCATCAGTGTTAGAGCTAAAATTAGCATGTTTAAAGTGATTTTCATGCTTCCAGGGGCTCGGGAAGTGAAATAAATACCATTTGGAGGCACTTAATGTTCGAGCAAAAACGGCTGATTTTCGACAAAAGAGATAACACCCCCCCATTACGTCATGCTTCAGAAATCTGGAAAATGGTCCGTTTTCAAATGTTTTATTTTTGAACGTCAGTTCACATTTGTAGGTGGCTCATCAGTGTTAGAGCTAAAATTAGCATGTTTAAAGTGATTTTCATGCTTCCAGGGGCCCAAAACACAAGATTTATGGAATGGTTAAAAGTGCATGAAAATGGCCAATTTACTCACTCTGAGTTCTCAAAAAGGGTTTCTTCACCCCGGGAAGTTAATTAAATACCATTTGGAGGCATTTAATGTTCGAGCAAAAACGGCTGATTTTCGACAAAAGAGATAACACCCCCCCATTACGTCATGCTTCAGAAATGTGGAAAATGGTCAGTTTTCAAATGTTTTATTTTTGAACGTCAGTTCACATTTGTAGGTGGATCATCAGTGTTAGAGCTAAAATTAGCATGTTTAAAGTGATTTTCATGCTTCCAGGGGCTCGGGAAGTTAATTAAATACCATTTGGAGGCATTTAATGTTCGAGCAAAAACGGCTGATTTTCGACAAAAGAGATAACACCCCCCGTCATGCTTCAGAAATGTGGAAAATGGTCCGTTTTCAAATGTTTTATTTTTGAACGTCAGTTCACATTTGTAGGTGGATCATCAGTGTTAGAGCTAAAATTAGCATGTTTAAAGTGATTTTCATGCTTCCAGGGGCTCGGGAAGTTAATTAAATACCATTTGGAGGCATTTAATGTTCGAGCAAAAACGGCTGATTTTCGACAAAAGAGATAACACCCCCCGTCATGCTTCAGAAATGTGGAAAATGGTCCGTTTTCAAATGTTTTATTTTTGAACGTCAGTTCACATTTGTAGGTGGATCATCAGTGTTAGAGCTAAAATTAGCATGTTTAAAGTGATTTTCATGCTTCCAGGGGCCCAAAACACAAGATTTATGGAATGGTTAAAAGTGCATGAAAATGGCCAATTTACTCACTCTGAGTTCTCAAAAAGGGTTTCTTCACCCCGGGAAGTTAATTAAATACCATTTGGAGGCATTTAATGTTCGAGCAAAAACGGCTGATTTTCGACAAAACAGATAACACCCCCCCATTACGTCATGCTTCAGAAATGTGGAAAATGGTCCGTTTTCAAATGTTTTATTTTTGAACGTCAGTTCACATTTGTAGGTGGATCATCAGTGTTAGAGCTAAAATTAGCATGTTTAAAGTGATTTTCATGCTTCCAGGGGCTCGGGAAGTGAAATAAATACCATTTGGAGGCATTTAATGTTCGAGCAAAAACGGCTGATTTTCGACAAAAGAGATAACACCCCCCCATTACGTCATGCTTCAGAAATGTGGAAAATGGTCCGTTTTCAAATGTTTTATTTTTGAACGTCAGTTCACATTTGTAGGTGGATCATCAGTGTTAGAGCTAAAATTAGCATGTTTAAAGTGATTTTCATGCTTCCAGGGGCTCGGGAAGTTAATTAAATACCATTTGGAGGCATTTAATGTTCGAGCAAAAACGGCTGATTTTCGACAAAAGAGATAACACCCCCCCATTACGTCATGCTTCAGAAATGTGGAAAATGGTCCGTTTTCAAATGTTTTATTTTTGAACGTCAGTTCACATTTGTAGGTGGATCATCAGTGTTAGAGCTAAAATTAGCATGTTTAAAGTGATTTTCATGCTTCCAGGGGCCCAAAACACAAGATTTATGGAATGGTTAAAAGTGCATGAAAATGGCCAATTTACTCACTCTGAGTTCTCAAAAAGGGTTTCTTCACCCCGGGAAGTTAATTAAATACCATTTGGAGGCATTTAATGTTCGAGCAAAAACGGCTGATTTTCGACAAAAGAGATAACACCCCCCCATTACGTCATGCTTCAGAAACGTGGAAAATGGTCCGTTTTCAAATGTTTTATTTTTGAACGTCAGTTCACATTTGTAGGTGGATCATCAGTGTTAGAGCTAAAATTAGCATGTTTAAAGTGATTTTCATGCTTCCAGGGGCCCAAAACACAAGATTTATGGAATGGTTAAAAGTGCATGAAAATGGCCAATTTACTCACTCTGAGTTCTCAAAAAGGGTTTCTTCACCCCGGGAAGTTAATTAAATACCATTTGGAGGCATTTAATGTTCGAGCAAAAACGGCTGATTTTCGACAAAAGAGATAACACCCCCCCATTACGTCATGCTTCAGAAATGTGGAAAATGGTCCGTTTTCAAATGTTTTATTTTTGAACATCAGTTCACATTTGTAGGTGGATCATCAGTGTTAGAGCTAAAATTAGCATGTTTAAAGTGATTTTCATGCTTCCAGGGGCCCAAAACACAAGATTAATGGAATGGTTAAAAGTGCATGAAAATGGCCAATTTACTCACTCTGAGTTCTCAAAAAGGGTTTCTTCACCCCGGGAAGTGAAATAAATACCATTTGGAGGCATTTAATGTTCGAGCAAAAACGGCTGATTTTCGACAAAAGAGATAACACCCCCCCCATTACGTCATGCTTCAGAAATGTGGAAAATGGTCCGTTTTCAAATGTTTTATTTTTGAACGTCAGTTCACATTTGTAGGTGGATCATCAGTGTTAGAGCTAAAATTAGCATGTTTAAAGTGATTTTCATGCTTCCAGGGGCTCGGGAAGTTAATTAAATACCATTTGGAGGCATTTAATGTTCGAGCAAAAACGGCTGATTTTCGACAAAAGAGATAACACCCCCCCATTACGTCATGCTTCAGAAATGTGGAAAATGGTCCGTTTTCAAATGTTTTATTTTTGAACGTCAGTTCACATTTGTAGGTGGATCATCAGTGTTAGAGCTAAAATTAGCATGTTTAAAGTGATTTTCATGCTTCCAGGGGCCCAAAACACAAGATTTATGGAATGGTTAAAAGTGCATGAAAATGGCCAATTTACTCACTCTGAGTTCTCAAAAAGGGTTTCTTCACCCCGGGAAGTGAAATAAATACCATTTGGAGGCATTTAATGTTCGAGCAAAAATGGCTGATTTTCGACAAAAGAGATAACACCCCCCCATTACGTCATGCTTCAGAAATGTGGAAAATGGTCCGTTTTCAAATGTTTTATTTTTGAACGTCAGTTCACATTTGTAGGTGGATCATCAGTGTTAGAGCTAAAATTAGCATGTTTAAAGTGATTTTCATGCTTCCAGGGGCTCGGGAAGTTAAATAAATACCATTTGGAGGCATTTAATGTTCGAGCAAAAACGGCTGATTTTCGACAAAAGAGATAACACCCCCCCATTACGTCATGCTTCAGAAATGTGGAAAATGGTCCGTTTTCACATGTTTTATTTTTGAACGTCAGTTCACATTTGTAGGTGGATCATCAGTGTTAGAGCTAAAATTAGCATGTTTAAAGTGATTTTCATGCTTCCAGGGCCCAAAACACAAGATTTATGGAATGGTTAAAAGTGCATGAAAATTGCCAATTTACTCACTCTGAGTTCTCAAAAAGGGTTTCTTCACCCCGGGAAGTTAATTAAATACCATTTGGAGGCATTTAATGTTCAAGCAAAAACAGCTGATTTTCGACAAAAGAGATAACACCCCCCCATTACGTCATGCTTCAGAAATGTGGAAAATGGTCCGTTTTTAAATGTTTTATTTTTGAACGTCAGTTCACATTTGTAGGTGGATCATCAGTGTTAGAGCTAAAATTAGCATGTTTAAAGTGATTTTCATGCTTCCAGGGGCTCGGGAAGTTAATTAAATACCATTTGGAGGCATTTAATGTTCGAGCAAAAACGGCTGATTTTCGACAAAAGAGATAACACCCCCCCATTACGTCATGCTTCAGAAATGTGGAAAATGGTCCGTTTTCAAATGTTTTATTTTTGAACGTCAGTTCACATTTGTAGGTGGATCATCAGTGTTAGAGCTAAAATTTGCATGTTTAAAGTGATTTTCATGCTTCCAGGGGCTCGGGAAGTGAAATAAATACCATTTGGAGGCATTTAATGTTCGAGCAAAAACGGCTGATTTTCGACAAAAGAGATAACACCCCCCATTACGTCATGCTTCAGAAATGTGGAAAATGGTCCGTTTTCAAATGTTTTATTTTTGAACGTCAGTTCACATTTGTAGGTGGATCATCAGTGTTAGAGCTAAAATTAGCATGTTTAAAGTGATTTTCATGCTTCCAGGGGCCCAAAACACAAGATTTATGGAATGGTTAAAAGTGCATGAAAATGGCCAATTTACTCACTCTGAGTTCTCAAAAAGGGTTTCTTCACCCCGGGAAGTGAAATAAATACCATTTGGAGGCATTTAATGTTCGAGCAAAAACGGCTGATTTTCTACAAAAGAGATAACACCCCCCCATTAAGTCATGCTTCAGAAATGTGGAAAATGGTCCGTTTTCAAATGTTTTATTTTTGAACGTCAGTTCACATTTGTAGGTGGATCATCAGTGTTAGAGCTAAAATTAGCATGTTTAAAGTGATTTTCATGCTTCCAGGGGCTCGGGAAGTTAATTAAATACCATTTGGAGGCATTTAATGTTCGAGCAAAAACGGCTGATTTTCGACAAAAGAGATAACACCCCCCCATTACGTCATGCTTCAGAAATGTGGAAAATGGTCCGTTTTCAAATGTTTTATTTTTGAACGTCAGTTCACATTTGTAGGTGGATCATCAGTGTTAGAGCTAAAATTAGCATGTTTAAAGTGATTTTCATGCTTCCAGGGGCCCAAAACACAAGATTTATGGAATGGTTAAAAGTGCATGAAAATGGCCAATTTACTCACTCTGAGTTCTCAAAAAGGGTTTCTTCACCCCGGAAAGTTAATTAAATACCATTTGGAGGCATTTAATGTTCAAGCAAAAACAGCTGATTTTCGACACAAGAGATAACACCCCCCCATTACGTCATGCTTCAGAAATGTGGAAAATGGTCCGTTTTTAAATGTTTTATTTTTGAACGTCAGTTCACATTTGTAGGTGGATCATCAGTGTTAGAGCTAAAATTAGCATGTTTAAAGTGATTTTCATGCTTCCAGGGGCTCGGGAAGTTAATTAAATACCATTTGGAGGCATTTAATGTTCGAGCAAAAACGGCTGATTTTCGACAAAAGAGATAACACCCCCCCATTACGTCATGCTTCAGAAATGTGGAAAATGGTCCGTTTTCAAATGTTTTATTTTTGAACGTCAGTTCACATTTGTAGGTGGATCATCAGTGTTAGAGCTAAAATTAGCATGTTTAAAGTGATTTTCATGCTTCCAGGGGCCCAAAACACAAGATTTATGGAATGGTTAAAAGTGCATGAAAATGGCCAATTTACTCACTCTGAGTTCTCAAAAAGGGTTTCTTCACCCCGGGAAGTTAATTAAATACCATTTGGAGGCATTTAATGTTCGAGCAAAAACGGCTGATTTTCGACAAAAGAGATAACACCCCCCCATTACGTCATGCTTCAGAAATGTGGAAAATGGTCCGTTTTCAAATGTTTTATTTTTGAACGTCAGTTCACATTTGTAGGTGGATCATCAGTGTTAGAGCTAAAATTAGCATGTTTAAAGTGATTTTCATGCTTCCAGGGGCTCGGGAAGTTAATTAAATACCATTTGGAGGCATTTAATGTTCGAGCAAAAACGGCTGATTTTCGACAAAAGAGATAACACCCCCCCATTACGTCATGCTTCAGAAATGTGGAAAATGGTCCGTTTTCAAATGTTTTATTTTTGAACGTCAGTTCACATTTGTAGGTGGATCATCAGTGTTAGAGCTAAAATTAGCATGTTTAAAGTGATTTTCATGCTTCCAGGGGCTCGGGAAGTTAAATAAATACCATTTGGAGGCATTTAATGTTCGAGCAAAAAAGGCTGATTTTCGACGAAAGAGATAACACCCCCCCATTACGTCATGCTTCAGAAATGTGGAAAATGGTCCGTTTTTAAATGTTTTATTTTTGAACGTCAGTTCACATTTGTAGGTGGATCATCAGTGTTAGAGCTAAAATTAGCATGTTCAAAGTGATTTTCATGCTTCCAGGGGCCCAAAACACAAGATTTATGGAATGATTAAAAGTGCATGAAAATGGCCAATTTACTCACTCTGAGTTCTCAAAAAGGGTTTCTTCACCCCGGGAAGTTAATTAAATACCATTTGGAGGCATTTAATGTTCGAGCAAAAACGGCTGATTTTCGACAAAAGAGATAACACCCCCCCATTACGTCATGCTTCAGAAATGTGGAAAATGGTCCGTTTTCAAATGTTTTATTTTTGAACGTCAGTTCACATTTGTAGGTGGATAATCAGTGTTAGAGCTAAAATTAGCATGTTTAAAGTGATTTTCATGCTTCCAGGGGCTCGGGAAGTGAAATAAATACCATTTGGAGGCATTTAATGTTCGAGCAAAAACGGCTGATTTTCGACAAAAGAGATAACACCCCCCAATTACATCATGCTTCAGAAATGTGGAAAATGGTCCGTTTTCAAATGTTTTATTTTTGAACGTCAGTTCACATTTGTAGGTGGATCATCAGTGTTAGAGCTAAAATTAGCATGTTTAAAGTGATTTTCATGCTTCCAGGGGCCCAAAACACAAGATTTATGGAATGGTTAAAAGTGCATGAAAATGGCCAATTTACTCACTCTGAGTTCTCAAAAAGGGTTTCTTCACCCCGGGAAGTTAATTAAATACCATTTGGAGGCATTTAATGTTCGAGCAAAAACGGCTGATATTCGACAAAAGAGATAACACCCCCCCCATTACGTCATGCTTCAGAAATGTGGAAAATGGTCCGTTTTCAAATGTTTTATTTTTGAACGTCAGTTCACATTTGTAGGTGGATCATCAGTGTTAGAGCTAAAATTAGCATGTTTAAAGTGATTTTCATGCTTCCAGGGGCTCGGGAAGTTAAATAAATACCATTTGGAGGCATTTAATGTTCGAGCAAAAAAGGCTGATTTTCGACGAAAGAGATAACACCCCCCATTACGTCATGCTTCAGAAAGGTGGAAAATGGTCCGTTTTTAAATGTTTTATTTTTGAACGTCAGTTCACATTTGTAGGTGGATCATCAGTGTTAGAGCTTAAATTAGCATGTTCAAAGTGATTTTCATGCTTCCAGGGGCCCAAAACACAAGATTTATGGAATGGTTAAAAGTGCATGAAAATGGCCAATTTACTCACTCTGAGTTCTCAAAAAGGGTTTCTTCACCCCGGGAAGTTAATTAAATACCATTTGGAGGCATTTAATGTTCGAGCAAAAACGGCTGATTTTCGACAAAAGAGATAACACCCCCCCATTACGTCATGCTTCAGAAATGTGGAAAATGGTCCGTTTTCAAATGTTTTATTTTTGAACGTCAGTTCACATTTGTAGGTGGATCATCAGTGTTAGAGCTAAAATTAGCATGTTTAAAGTGATTTTCATGCTTCCAGGGGCTCGGGAAGTTAATTAAATACCATTTGGAGGCATTTAATGTTCGAGCAAAAACGGCTGATTTTCGACAAAAGAGATAACACCCCCCCATTACGTCATGCTTCAGAAATGTAGAAAATGGTCCGTTTTCAAATGTTTTATTTTTGAACGTCAGTTCACATTTGTAGGTGGATCATCAGTGTTAGAGCTAAAATTAGCATGTTTAAAGTGATTTTCATGCTTCCAGGGGCTCGGGAAGTTAATTAAATACCATTTGGAGGCATTTAATGTTCGAGCAAAAACGGCTGATTTTCGACAAAAGAGATAACACCCCCCCATTACGTCATGCTTCAGAAATGTGGAAAATGGTCCGTTTTCAAATGTTTTATTTTTGAACGTCAGTTCACATTTGTAGGTGGATCATCAGTGTTAGAGCTAAAATTAGCATGTTTAAAGTGATTTTGATGCTTCCAGGGGCTCGGGAAGTGAAATAAATACCATTTGGAGGCATTTAATGTTCGAGCAAAAACGGCTGATTTTCGACAAAAGAGATAACACCCCCCCCATTACGTCATGCTTCAGAAATGTGGAAAATGGTCAGTTTTCAAATGTTTTATTTTTGAACGTCAGTTCACATTTGTAGGTGGATCATCAGTGTTAGAGCTAAAATTAGCATGTTTAAAGTGATTTTCATGCTTCCAGGGGCCCAAAACACAAGATTTATGGAATGGTTAAAAGTGCATGAAAATTGCCAATTTACTCACCCTGAGTTCTCAAAAAGGGTTTCTTCACCCCGGGAAGTTAATTAAATACCATTTGGAGGCATTTAATGTTCGAGCAAAAACGGCTGATATTCGACAAAAGAGATAACACCCCCCCCATTACGTCATGCTTCAGAAATGTGGAAAATGGTCCGTTTTCAAATGTTTTATTTTTGAACGTCAGTTCACATTTGTAGGTGGATCATCAGTGTTAGAGCTAAAATTAGCATGTTTAAAGTGATTTTCATGCTTCCAGGGGCTCGGGAAGTTAAATAAATACCATTTGGAGGCATTTAATGTTCGAGCAAAAAAGGCTGATTTTCGACGAAAGAGATAACACCCCCCCATTACGTCATGCTTCAGAAATGTGGAAAATGGTCCGTTTTTAAATGTTTTATTTTTGAACGTCAGTTCACATTTGTAGGTGGATCATCAGTGTTAGAGCTAAAATTAGCATGTTCAAAGTGATTTTCATGCTTCCAGGGGCCCAAAACACAAGATTTATGGAATGGTTAAAAGTGCATGAAAATGGCCAATTTACTCACTCTGAGTTCTCAAAAAGGGTTTCTTCACCCCGGGAAGTTAATTAAATACCATTTGGAGGCATTTAATGTTCGAGCAAAAACGGCTGATTTTCGACAAAAGAGATAACACCCCCCCATTACGTCATGCTTCAGAAATGTGGAAAATGGTCCGTTTTCAAATGTTTTATTTTTGAACGTCAGTTCACATTTGTAGGTGGATCATCAGTGTTAGAGCTAAAATTAGCATGTTTAAAGTGATTTTCATGCTTCCAGGGGCTCGGGAAGTTAATTAAATACCATTTGGAGGCATTTAATGTTCGAGCAAAAACGGCTGATTTTCGACAAAAGAGATAACACCCCCCCATTAGGTCATGCTTCAGAAATGTAGAAAATGGTCCGTTTTCAAATGTTTTATTTTTGAACGTCAGTTCACATTTGTAGGTGGATCATCAGTGTTAGAGCTAAAATTAGCATGTTTAAAGTGATTTTCATGCTTCCAGGGGCTCGGGAAGTTAATTAAATACCATTTGGAGGCATTTAATGTTCGAGCAAAAACGGCTGATTTTCGACAAAAGAGATAACACCCCCCCATTACGTCATGCTTCAGAAATGTGGAAAATGGTCCGTTTTCAAATGTTTTATTTTTGAAAGTCAGTTCACATTTGTAGGTGGATCATCAGTGTTAGAGCTAAAATTAGCATGTTTAAAGTGATTTTCATGCTTCCAGGGGCTCGGGAAGTGAAATAAATACCATTTGGAGGCATTTAATGTTCGAGCAAAAACGGCTGATTTTCGACAAAAGAGATAACACCCCCCCATTACGTCATGCTTCAGAAATGTGGAAAATGGTCCGTTTTCAAATGTTTTATTTTTGAACGTCAGTTCACATTTGTAGGTGGATCATCAGTGTTAGAGCTAAAATTAGCATGTTTAAAGTGATTTTCATGCTTCCAGGGGCCCAAAACACAAGATTTATGGAATGGTTAAAAGTGCATGAAAATGGCCAATTTACTCACTCTGAGTTCTCAAAAAGGGTTTCTTCACCCCGGGAAGTTAATTAAATACCATTTGGAGGCATTTAATGTTCGAGCAAAAACGGCTGATTTTCGACAAAAGAGATAACACCCCCCCATTACGTCATGCTTCAGAAATGTGGAAAATGGTCCGTTTTCAAATGTTTTATTTTTGAACGTCAGTTCACATTTGTAGGTGGATCATCAGTGTTAGAGCTAAAATTAGCATGTTTAAAGTGATTTTCATGCTTCCAGGGGCTCGGGAAGTTAATTAAATACCATTTGGAGGCATTTAATGTTCGAGCAAAAACGGCTGATTTTCGACAAAAGAGATAACACCCCCCCATTACGTCATGCTTCAGAAATGTGGAAAATGGTCCGTTTTCAAATGTTTTATTTTTGAACGTCAGTTCACATTTGTAGGTGGATCATCAGTGTTAGAGCTAAAATTAGCATGTTTAAAGTGATTTTCATGCTTCCAGGGGCTCGGGAAGTTAATTAAATACCATTTGGAGGCATTTAATGTTCGAGCAAAAACGGCTGATTTTCGACAAAAGAGATAACACCCCCCCATTACGTCATGCTTCAGAAATGTGGAAAATGGTCCGTTTTCAAATGTTTTATTTTTGAACGTCAGTTCACATTTGTAGGTGGATCATCAGTGTTAGAGCTAAAATTAGCATGTTTAAAGTGATTTTCATGCTTCCAGGGGCTCGGGAAGTGAAATAAATACCATTTGGAGGCATTTAATGTTCGAGCAAAAACGGCTGATTTTCGACAAAAGAGATAACACCCCCCCATTACGTCATGCTTCAGAAATGTGGAAAATGGTCCGTTTTCAAATGTTTTATTTTTGAACGTCAGTTCACATTTGTAGGTGGATCATCAGTGTTAAAGCTAAAATTAGCATGTTTAAAGTGATTTTCATGCTTCCAGGGGCCCAAAACACAAGATTTATGGAATGGTTAAAAGTGCATGAAAATGGCCAATTTACTCACTCTGAGTTCTCAAAAAGGGTTTCTTCACCCCGGGAAGTTAATTAAATACCATTTGGAGGCATTTAATGTTCGAGCAAAAACGGCTGATTTTCGACAAAAGAGATAACACCCCCCCATTACGTCATGCTTCAGAAATGTGGAAAATGGTCCGTTTTCAAATGTTTTATTTTTGAACGTCAGTTCACATTTGTAGGTGGATCATCAGTGTTAGAGCTAAAATTAGCAGGTTTAAAGTGATTTTCATGCTTCCAGGGGCCCAAAACACAAGATTTATGGAATGGTTAAAAGTGCATGAAAATGGCCAATTTACTCACTCTGAGTTCTCAAAAAGGGTTTCTTCACCCCGGGAAGTTAATTAAATACCATTTGGAGGCATTTAATGTTCGAGCAAAAACGGCTGATTTTCGACAAAAGAGATAACACCCCCCCATTACGTCATGCTTCAGAAATGTGGAAAATGGTCCGTTTTCAAATGTTTTATTTTTGAACGTCAGTTCACATTTGTAGGTGGATCATCAGTGTTAGAGCTAAAATTAGCATGTTTAAAGTGATTTTCATGCTTCCAGGGGCTCGGGAAGTTAATTAAATACCATTTGGAGGCATTTAATGTTCGAGCAAAAACGGCTGATTTTCGACAAAAGAGATAACACCCCCCCATTACGTCATGCTTCAGAAATGTGGAAAATGGTCCGTTTTCAAATGTTTTATTTTTGAATGTCAGTTCACATTTGTAGGTGGATCATCAGTGTTAGAGCTAAAATTAGCATGTTTAAAGTGATTTTCATGCTTCCAGGGGCCCAAAACACAAGATTTATGGAATGGTTAAAAGTGCATGAAAATGGCCAATTTACTCACTCTGAGTTCTCAAAAAGGGTTTCTTCACCCCGGGAAGTTAATTAAATACCATTTGGAGGCATTTAATGTTCGAGCAAAAACGGCTGATTTTCGACAAAAGAGATAACACCCCCCCATCACGTCATGCTTCAGAAATGTGGAAAATGGTCCGTTTTCAAATGTTTTATTTTTGAACGTCAGTTCACATTTGTAGGTGGATCATCAGTGTTAGAGCTAAAATTAGCATGTTTAAAGTGATTTTCATGCTTCCAGGGGCTCGGGAAGTTAATTAAATACCATTTGGAGGCATTTAATGTTCGAGCAAAAATGGCTGATTTTCGACAAAAGAGATAACACCTCCCCATTACGTCATGCTTCAGAAATGTGGAAAATGGTCCGTTTTCAAATGTTTTATTTTTGAACGTCAGTTCACATTTGTAGGTGGATCATCAGTGTTAGAGCTAAAATTAGCATGTTTAAAGTGATTTTCATGCTTCCAGGGGCTCGGGAAGTTAATTAAATACCATTTGGAGGCATTTAATGTTCGAGCAAAATCGGCTGATTTTCGACAAAAGAGATAACACCCCCCCATTACGTCATGCTTCAGAAATGTGGAAAATGGTCCGTTTTCAAATGTTTTATTTTTGAACGTCAGTTCACATTTGTAGGTGGATCATCAGTGTTAGAGCTAAAATTAGCATGTTTAAAGTGATTTTCATGCTTCCAGGGGCCCAAAACACAAGATTAATGGAATGGTTAAAAGTGCATGAAAATGGCCAATTTACTCACTCTGAGTTCTCAAAAAGGGTTTCTTCACCCCGGGAAGTGAAATAAATACCATTTGGAGGCATTTAATGTTCGAGCAAAAACGGCTGATTTTCGACAAAAGAGATAACACCCCCCCATTACGTCATGCTTCAGAAATGTGGAAAATGGTCCGTTTTCAAATGTTTTATTTTTGAACGTCAGTTCACATTTGTAGGTGGATCATCAGTGTTATAGCTAAAATTAGCATGTTTAAAGTGATTTTCATGCTTCCAGGGGCTCGGGAAGTTAATTAAATACCATTTGGAGGCATTTAATGTTCGAGCAAAAACGGCTGATTTTCGACAAAAGAGATAACACCCCCCCATTACGTCATGCTTCAGAAATGTGGAAAATGGTCCGTTTTCAAATGTTTTATTTTTGAACGTCAGTTCACATTTGTAGGTGGATCATCAGTGTTAGAGCTAAAATTAGCATGTTTAAAGTGATTTTCCTGCTTCCAGGGGCCCAAAACACAAGATTTATGGAATGGTTAAAAGTGCATGAAAATGGCCAATTTACTCACTCTGAGTTCTCAAAAAGGGTTTCTTCACCCCGGGATGTGAAATAAATACCATTTGGAGGCATTTAATGTTCGAGCAAAAACGGCTGATTTTCGACAAAAGAGATAACACCCCCCCATTACGTCATGCTTCAGAAATGTGGAAAATGGTCCGTTTTCAAATGTTTTATTTTTGAACGTCAGTTCACATTTGTAGGTGGATCATCAGTGTTAGAGCTAAAATTAGCATGTTTAAAGTGATTTTCATGCTTCCAGGGGCCCAAAACACAAGATTTATGGAATGGTTAAAAGTGCATGAAAATGGCCAATTTACTCACTCTGAGTTCTCAAAAAGGGTTTCCTCACCCCGGGAAGTTAATTAAATACCATTTGGAGGCATTTAATGTTCAAGCAAAAACAGCTGATTTTCGACAAAAGAGATAACACCCCCCCATTACGTCATGCTTCAGAAATGTGGAAAATGGTCCGTTTTTAAATGTTTTATTTTTGAACGTCAGTTCACATTTGTAGGTGGATCATCAGTGTTAGAGCTAAAATTAGCATGTTTAAAGTGATTTTCATGCTTCCAGGGGCTCGGGAAGTTAATTAAATACCATTTGGAGGCATTTAATGTTCGAGCAAAAACGGCTGATTTTCGACAAAAGAGATAACACCCCCCCATTACGTCATGCTTCAGAAATGTGGAAAATGGTCCGTTTTCAAATGTTTTATTTTTGAACGTCAGTTCACATTTGTAGGTGGATCATCAGTGTTAGAGCTAAAATTAGCATGTTTAAAGTGATTTTCATGCATCCAGGGGCTCGGGAAGTTAAATAAATACCATTTGGAGGCATTTAATGTTCGAGCAAAAAAGGCTGATTTTCGACGAAAGAGATAACACCCCCCCATTACGTCATGCTTCAGAAATGTGGAAAATGGTCCGTTTTCAAATGTTTTATTTTTGAACGTCAGTTCACATTTGTAGGTGGATCATCAGTGTTAGAGCTAAAATTAGCATGTTTAAAGTGATTTTCATGCTTCCAGGGGCCCAAAACACAAGATTTATGGAATGGTTAAAAGTGCATGAAAATGGCCAATTTACTCACTCTGAGTTCTCAAAAAGGGTTTCTTCACCCCGGGAAGTGAAATAAATACCATTTGGAGGCATTTAATGTTCGAGCAAAAACGGCTGATTTTCGACAAAAGAGATAACACCCCCCCATTACGTCATGCTTCAGAAATGTGGAAAATGGTCCGTTTTCAAATGTTTTATTTTTGAACGTCAGTTCACATTTGTAGGTGGATCATCAGTGTTAGAGCTAAAATTAGCATGTTTAAAGTGATTTTCATGCTTCCAGGGGCTCGGGAAGTGAAATAAATACCATTTGGAGGCATTTAATGTTCGAGCAAAAACGGCTGATTTTCGACAAAAGAGATAACACCCCCCCATTACGTCATGCTTCAGAAATGTGGAAAATGGTCCGTTTTCAAATGTTTTATTTTTGAACGTCAGTTCACATTTGTAGGTGGATCATCAGTGTTAGAGCTAAAATTAGCATGTTTAAAGTGATTTTCATGCTTCCAAGGGCCCAAAACACAAGATTTATGGAATGGTTAAAAGTGCATGAAAATGGCCAATTTACTCACTCTGAGTTCTCAAAAAGGGTTTCTTCACCCCGGGAAGTTAATTAAATACCATTTGGAGGCATTTAATGTTCGAGCAAAAACGGCTGATATTCGACAAAAGAGATAACACCCCCCCATTACGTCATGCTTCAGAAATGTGGAAAATGGTCCGTTTTCAAATGTTTTATTTTTTAAAGTCAGTTCACATTTGTAGGTGGATCATCAGTGTTACAGCTAAAATTAGCATGTTTTAAGTGATTTTCATGCATCCAGGGGCTCGGGAAGTTAAATAAATACCATTTGGAGGCATTTAATGTTCGAGCAAAAAAGGCTGATTTTCGACGAAAGAGATAACACCCCCCCATTACGTCATGCTTCAGAAATGTGGAAAATGGTCCGTTTTCAAATGTTTTATTTTTGAACGTCAGTTCACATTTGTAGGTGGATCATCAGTGTTAGAGCTAAAATTAGCATGTTTAAAGTGATTTTTATGCTTCCAGGGGCCCAAAACACAAGATTTATGGAATGGTTAAAAGTGCATGAAAATGGCCAATTTACTCACTCTGAGTTCTCAAAAAGGGTTTCTTCACCCCGGGAAGTGAAATAAATACCATTTGGAGGCATTTAATGTTCAAGCAAAAATGGCTGATTTTCGACAAAAGAGATAACACCCCCCCATTACGTCATGCTTCAGAAATGTGGAAAATGGTCCGTTTTCAAATGTTTTATTTTTGAACGTCAGTTCACATTTGTAGGTGGATCATCAGTGTTAGAGCTAAAATTAGCATGTTTAAAGTGATTTTCATGCTTCCAGGGGCTCGGGAAGTTAATTAAATACCATTTGGAGGCATTTAATGTTCGAGCAAAAACGGCTGATTTTGCGACAAAAGAGATAACACCCCCCCATTACGTCATGCTTCAGAAATGTGGAAAATGGTCCGTTTTCAAATGTTTTATTTTTGAACATCAGTTCACATTTGTAGGTGGATCATCAGTGTTAGAGCTAAAATTAGCATGTTTAAATTGATTTTCATGCTTCCAGGGGCCCAAAACACAAGATTTATGGAATGGTTAAAAGTGCATGAAAATGGCCAATTTACTCACTCTGAGTTCTCAAAAAGGGTTTCTTCACCCCGGGAAGTTAATTAAATACCATTTGGAGGCATTTAATGTTCGAGCAAAAACGGCTGATTTTCGACAAAAGAGATAACACCCCCCCATTACGTCATGCTTCAGAAATGTGGAAAATGGTCCGTTTTCAAATGTTTTATTTTTGAACGTCAGTTCACATTTGTAGGTGGATCATCAGTGTTAGAGCTAAAATTAGCATGTTTAAAGTGATTTTCATGCTTCCAGGGGCTCGGGAAGTTAATTAAATACCATTTGGAGGCATTTAATGTTCGAGCAAAAACGGCTGATTTTCGACAAAAGAGATAACACCCCCCCATTACGTCATGCTTCAGAAATGTGGAAAATGGTCCGTTTTCAAATGTTTTATTTTTGAACGTCAGTTCACATTTGTAGGTGGATCATCAGTGTTAGAGCTAAAATTAGCATGTTTAAAGTGATTTTCATGCTTCCAGGGGCCCAAAACACAAGATTTATGGAATGGTTAAAAGTGCATGAAAATGGCCAATTTACTCACTCTGAGTTCTCAAAAAGGGTTTCTTCACCCCGGGAAGTTAATTAAATACCATTTGGAGGCATTTAATGTTCGAGCAAAAACAGCTGATTTTCGACAAAAGAGATAACACCCCCCCATTACGTCATGCTTCAGAAATGTGGAAAATGGTCCGTTTTCAAATGTTTTATTTTTGAACGTCAGTTCACATTTGTAGGTGGATCATCAGTGTTAGAGCTAAAATTAGCATGTTTAAAGTGATTTTCATGCTTCCAGGGGCTCGGGAAGTTAATTAAATACCATTTGGAGGCATTTATTGTTCGAGCAAAAACGGCTGATTTTCGACAAAAGAGATAACACCCCCCCATTACGTCATGCTTCAGAAATGTGGAAAATGGTCCGTTTTCAAATGTTTTATTTTTGAACGTCAGATCACATTTGTAGGTGGATCATCAGTGTTAGAGCTAAAATTAGCATGTTTAAAGTGATTTTCATGCTTCCAGGGGCTCGGGAAGTTAATTAAATACCATTTGGAGGCATTTAATGTTCGAGCAAAAACGGCTGATTTTCGACAAAAGAGATAACACCCCCCCATTACGTCATGCTTCAGAAATGTGGAAAATGGTCCGTTTTCAAATGTTTTATTTTTGAACGTCAGTTCACATTTGTAGGTGGATCATCAGTGTTAGAGCTAAAATTAGCATGTTTAAAGTGATTTTCATGCTTCCAGGGGCTCGGGAAGTTAATTAAATACCATTTGGAGGCATTTAATGTTCGAGCAAAAACGGCTGATTTTCGACAAAAGAGATAACACCCCCCCATTACGTCATGCTTCAGAAATGTGGAAAATGGTCCGTTTTCAAATGTTTTATTTTTGAACGTCAGTTCACATTTGTAGGTGGATCATCAGTGTTAGAGCTAAAATTAGCATGTTTAAAGTGATTTTCATGCTTCCAGCGGCTCGGGAAGTTAATTAAATACCATTTGGAGGCATTTAATGTTCGAGCAAAAACGGCTGATTTTCGACAAAAGAGATAACACCCCCCCATTACGTCATGCTTCAGAAATGTGGGAAATGGTCCGTTTTCAAATGTTTTTTTTTTGAACGTCATTTCACATTTGTAGGTGGATCATCAGTGTTAGAGCTAAAATTAGCATGTTTAAAGTGATTTTCATGCTTCCAGGGGCCCAAAACACAAGATTTATGGAATGGTTAAAAGTGCATGAAAATGGCCAATTTACTCACTCTGAGTTCTCAAAAAGGGTTTCTTCACCCCGGGAAGTTAATTAAATACCATTTGGAGGCATTTAATGTTCGAGCAAAAACGGCTGATTTTCGACAAAAGAGATAACACCCCCCCATTACGTCATGCTTCAGAAATGTGGAAAATGGTCCGTTTTCAAATGTTTTATTTTTGAACGTCAGTTCACATTTGTAGGTGGATCATCAGTGTTAGAGCTAAAATTAGCATGTTTAAAGTGATTTTCATGCTTCCAGGGGCTCGGGAAGTTAATTAAATACCATTTGGAGGCATTTAATGTTCGAGCAAAAACGGCTGATTTTCGACAAAAGAGATAACACCCCCCCATTACGTCATGCTTCAGAAATGTGGAAAATGGTCCGTTTTCAAATGTTTTATTTTTGAACGTCAGTTCACATTTGTAGGTGGATCATCAGTGTTAGAGCTAAAATTAGCATGTTTAAAGTGATTTTCATGCTTCCAGGGGCACAAAACACAAGATTAATGGAATGGTTAAAAGTGCATGAAAATGGCCAATTTACTCACTCTGAGTTCTCAAAAAGGGTTTCTTCACCCCGGGAAGTGAAATAAATACCATTTGGAGGCATTTAATGTTCGAGCAAAAACGGCTGATTTTCGACAAAAGAGATAACACCCCCCCATTACGTCATGCTTCAGAAATGTGGAAAATGGTCCGTTTTCAAATGTTTTATTTTTGAACGTCAGTTCACATTTGTAGGTGGATCATCAGTGTTAGAGCTAAAATTAGCATGTTTAAAGTGATTTTCATGCTTCCAGGGGCTCGGGAAGTTAATTAAATACCATTTGGAGGCATTTAATGTTCGAGCAAAAACGGCTGATTTTCGACAAAAGAGATAACACCCCCCCATTACGTCATGCTTCAGAAATGTGGAAAATGGTCCGTTTTCAAATGTTTTATTTTTGAACGTCAGTTCACATTTGTAGGTGGATCATCAGTGTTAGAGCTAAAATTAGCATGTTTAAAGTGATTTTCATGCTTCCAGCGGCTCGGGAAGTTAATTAAATACCATTTGGAGGCATTTAATGTTCGAGCAAAAACGGCTGATTTTCGACAAAAGAGATAACACCCCCCCATTACGTCATGCTTCAGAAATGTGGGAAATGGTCCGTTTTCAAATGTTTTTTTTTTGAACGTCATTTCACATTTGTAGGTGGATCATCAGTGTTAGAGCTAAAATTAGCATGTTTAAAGTGATTTTCATGCTTCCAGGGGCCCAAAACACAAGATTTATGGAATGGTTAAAAGTGCATGAAAATGGCCAATTTACTCACTCTGAGTTCTCAAAAAGGGTTTCTTCACCCCGGGAAGTTAATTAAATACCATTTGGAGGCATTTAATGTTCGAGCAAAAACGGCTGATTTTCGACAAAAGAGATAACACCCCCCCATTACGTCATGCTTCAGAAATGTGGAAAATGGTCCGTTTTCAAATGTTTTATTTTTGAACGTCAGTTCACATTTGTAGGTGGATCATCAGTGTTAGAGCTAAAATTAGCATGTTTAAAGTGATTTTCATGCTTCCAGGGGCTCGGGAAGTTAATTAAATACCATTTGGAGGCATTTAATGTTCGAGCAAAAACGGCTGATTTTCGACAAAAGAGATAACACCCCCCCATTACGTCATGCTTCAGAAATGTGGAAAATGGTCCGTTTTCAAATGTTTTATTTTTGAACGTCAGTTCACATTTGTAGGTGGATCATCAGTGTTAGAGCTAAAATTAGCATGTTTAAAGTGATTTTCATGCTTCCAGGGGCACAAAACACAAGATTAATGGAATGGTTAAAAGTGCATGAAAATGGCCAATTTACTCACTCTGAGTTCTCAAAAAGGGTTTCTTCACCCCGGGAAGTGAAATAAATACCATTTGGAGGCATTTAATGTTCGAGCAAAAACGGCTGATTTTCGACAAAAGAGATAACACCCCCCCATTACGTCATGCTTCAGAAATGTGGAAAATGGTCCGTTTTCAAATGTTTTATTTTTGAACGTCAGTTCACATTTGTAGGTGGATCATCAGTGTTAGAGCTAAAATTAGCATGTTTAAAGTGATTTTCATGCTTCCAGGGGCTCGGGAAGTTAATTAAATACCATTTGGAGGCATTTAATGTTCGAGCAAAAACGGCTGATTTTCGACAAAAGAGATAACACCCCCCCATTACGTCATGCTTCAGAAATGTGGAAAATGGTCCGTTTTCAAATGTTTTATTTTTGAACGTCAGTTCACATTTGTAGGTGGATCATCAGTGTTAGAGCTAAAATTAGCATGTTTAAAGTGATTTTCATGCTTCCAGGGGCCCAAAACACAAGATTTATGGAATGGTTAAAAGTGCATGAAAATGGCCAATTTACTCACTCTGAGTTCTCAAAAGGGGTTTCTTCACCCCGGGAAGTGAAATAAATACCATTTGGAGGCATTTAATGTTCGAGCAAAAACGGCTGATTTTCGACAAAAGAGATAACACCCCCCCATTACGTCATGCTTCAGAAATGTGGAAAATGGTCCGTTTTCAAATGTTTTATTTTTGAACGTCAGTTCACATTTGTAGGTGGATCATCAGTGTTAGAGCTAAAATTAGCATGTTTAAAGTGATTTTCATGCTTCCAGGGGCTCAGGAAGTTAATTAAATACCATTTGGAGGCATTTAATGTTCGAGCAAAAACGGCTGATTTTCGACAAAAGAGATAACACCCCCCCATTACGTCATGCTTCAGAAATGTGGAAAATGGTCCGTTTTCAAATGTTTTATTTTTGAACGTCAGTTCACATTTGTAGGTGGATCATCAGTGTTAGAGCTAAAATTAGCATGTTTAAAGTGATTTTCATGCTTCCAGGGGCCCAAAACACAAGATTAATGGAATGGTTAAAAGTGCATGAAAATGGCCAATTTACTCACTCTGAGTTCTCAAAAAGGGTTTCTTCACCCCGGGAAGTGAAATAAATACCATTTGGAGGCATTTAATGTTCGAGCAAAAACGGCTGATTTTCGACAAAAGAGATAACACCCCCCCATTACGTCATGCTTCAGAAATGTGGAAAATGGTCCGTTTTCAAATGTTTTATTTTTGAACGTCAGTTCACATTTGTAGGTGGATCATCAGTGTTAGAGCTAAAATTAGCATGTTTAAAGTGATTTTCATGCTTCCAGGTGCTCGGGAAGTTAATTAAATACCATTTGGAGGCATTTAATGTTCGAGCAAAAACGGCTGATTTTCGACAAAAGAGATAACACCCCCCCATTACGTCATGCTTCAGAAATGTGGAAAATGGTCCGTTTTCAAATGTTTTATTTTTGAACGTCAGTTCACATTTGTAGGTGGATCATCAGTGTTAGAGCTAAAATTAGCATGTTTAAAGTGATTTTCATGCTTCCAGGGGCCCAAAACACAAGATTTATGGAATGGTTAAAAGTGCATGAAAATGGCCAATTTACTCACTCTGAGTTCTCAAAAAGGGTTTCTTCACCCCGGGAAGTTAATTAAATACCATTTGGAGGCATTTAATGTTCGAGCAAAAACGGCTGATTTTCGACAAAAGAGATAACACCCCCCCATTACGTCATGCTTCAGAAATGTGGAAAATGGTCCGTTTTTAAATGTTTTATTTTTGAACGTCAGTTCACATTTGTAGGTGGATCATCAGTGTTAGAGCTAAAATTAGCATGTTTAAAGTGATTTTCATGCTTCCAGGGGCTCGGGAAGTTAATTAAATACCATTTGGAGGCATTTAATGTTCGAGCAAAAACGGCTGATTTTCGACAAAAGAGATAACACCCCCCCATTACGTCATGCTTCAGAAATGTGGAAAATGGTCCGTTTTCAAATGTTTTATTTTTGAACGTCAGTTCACATTTGTAGGTGGATCATCAGTGTTAGAGCTAAAATTAGCATGTTTAAAGTGATTTTCATGCTTCCAGGGGCCCAAAACACAAGATTTATGGAATGGTTAAAAGTGCATGAAAATGGCCAATTTACTCACTCTGAGTTCTCAAAAAGGGTTTCTTCACCCCGGGAAGTTAATTAAATACCATTTGGAGGCATTTAATGTTCGAGCAAAAACGGCTGATTTTCGACAAAAGAGATAACACCCCCCCATTACGTCATGCTTCAGAAATGTGGAAAATGGTCCGTTTTCAAATGTTTTATTTTTGAACGTCAGTTCACATTTGTAGGTGGATCATCAGTGTTAGAGCTAAAATTAGCATGTTTAAAGTGATTTTCATGCTTCCAGGGGCTCGGGAAGTTAATTAAATACCATTTGGAGGCATTTAATGTTCGAGCAAAAACGGCTGATTTTCGACAAAAGAGATAACACCCCCCCATTACGTCATGCTTCAGAAATGTGGAAAATGGTCCGTTTTCAAATGTTTTATTTTTGAACGTCAGTTCACATTTGTAGGTGGATCATCAGTGTTAGAGCTAAAATTAGCATGTTTAAAGTGATTTTCATGCTTCCAGGGGCTCGGGAAGTTAAATAAATACCATTTGGAGGCATTTAATGTTCGAGCAAAAAAGGCTGATTTTCGACGAAAGAGATAACACCCCCCCATTACGTCATGCTTCAGAAATGTGGAAAATGGTCCGTTTTTAAATGTTTTATTTTTGAACGTCAGTTCACATTTGTAGGTGGATCATCAGTGTTAGAGCTAAAATTAGCATGTTCAAAGTGATTTTCATGCTTCCAGGGGCCCAAAACACAAGATTTATGGAATGATTAAAAGTGCATGAAAATGGCCAATTTACTCACTCTGAGTTCTCAAAAAGGGTTTCTTCACCCCGGGAAGTTAATTAAATACCATTTGGAGGCATTTAATGTTCGAGCAAAAACGGCTGATTTTCGACAAAAGAGATAACACCCCCCCATTACGTCATGCTTCAGAAATGTGGAAAATGGTCCGTTTTCAAATGTTTTATTTTTGAACGTCAGTTCACATTTGTAGGTGGATAATCAGTGTTAGAGCTAAAATTAGCATGTTTAAAGTGATTTTCATGCTTCCAGGGGCTCGGGAAGTGAAATAAATACCATTTGGAGGCATTTAATGTTCGAGCAAAAACGGCTGATTTTCGACAAAAGAGATAACACCCCCCAATTACATCATGCTTCAGAAATGTGGAAAATGGTCCGTTTTCAAATGTTTTATTTTTGAACGTCAGTTCACATTTGTAGGTGGATCATCAGTGTTAGAGCTAAAATTAGCATGTTTAAAGTGATTTTCATGCTTCCAGGGGCCCAAAACACAAGATTTATGGAATGGTTAAAAGTGCATGAAAATGGCCAATTTACTCACTCTGAGTTCTCAAAAAGGGTTTCTTCACCCCGGGAAGTTAATTAAATACCATTTGGAGGCATTTAATGTTCGAGCAAAAACGGCTGATATTCGACAAAAGAGATAACACCCCCCCCATTACGTCATGCTTCAGAAATGTGGAAAATGGTCCGTTTTCAAATGTTTTATTTTTGAACGTCAGTTCACATTTGTAGGTGGATCATCAGTGTTAGAGCTAAAATTAGCATGTTTAAAGTGATTTTCATGCTTCCAGGGGCTCGGGAAGTTAAATAAATACCATTTGGAGGCATTTAATGTTCGAGCAAAAAAGGCTGATTTTCGACGAAAGAGATAACACCCCCCATTATGTCATGCTTCAGAAAGGTGGAAAATGGTCCGTTTTTAAATGTTTTATTTTTGAACGTCAGTTCACATTTGTAGGTGGATCATCAGTGTTAGAGCTAAAATTAGCATGTTCAAAGTGATTTTCATGCTTCCAGGGGCCCAAAACACAAGATTTATGGAATGGTTAAAAGTGCATGAAAATGGCCAATTTACTCACTCTGAGTTCTCAAAAAGGGTTTCTTCACCCCGGGAAGTTAATTAAATACCATTTGGAGGCATTTAATGTTCGAGCAAAAACGGCTGATTTTCGACAAAAGAGATAACACCCCCCCATTACGTCATGCTTCAGAAATGTGGAAAATGGTCCGTTTTCAAATGTTTTATTTTTGAACGTCAGTTCACATTTGTAGGTGGATCATCAGTGTTAGAGCTAAAATTAGCATGTTTAAAGTGATTTTCATGCTTCCAGGGGCTCGGGAAGTTAATTAAATACCATTTGGAGGCATTTAATGTTCGAGCAAAAACGGCTGATTTTCGACAAAAGAGATAACACCCCCCCATTACGTCATGCTTCAGAAATGTAGAAAATGGTCCGTTTTCAAATGTTTTATTTTTGAACGTCAGTTCACATTTGTAGGTGGATCATCAGTGTTAGAGCTAAAATTAGCATGTTTAAAGTGATTTTCATGCTTCCAGGGGCTCGGGAAGTTAATTAAATACCATTTGGAGGCATTTAATGTTCGAGCAAAAACGGCTGATTTTCGACAAAAGAGATAACACCCCCCCATTACGTCATGCTTCAGAAATGTGGAAAATGGTCCGTTTTCAAATGTTTTATTTTTGAACGTCAGTTCACATTTGTAGGTGGATCATCAGTGTTAGAGCTAAAATTTGCATGTTTAAAGTGATTTTCATGCTTCCAGGGGCTCGGGAAGTGAAATAAATACCATTTGGAGGCATTTAATGTTCGAGCAAAAACGGCTGATTTTCGACAAAAGAGATAACACCCCCCCCATTACGTCATGCTTCAGAAATGTGGAAAATGGTCAGTTTTCAAATGTTTTATTTTTGAACGTCAGTTCACATTTGTAGGTGGATCATCAGTGTTAGAGCTAAAATTAGCATGTTTAAAGTGATTTTCATGCTTCCAGGGGCCCAAAACACAAGATTTATGGAATGGTTAAAAGTGCATGAAAATTGCCAATTTACTCACCCTGAGTTCTCAAAAAGGGTTTCTTCACCCCGGGAAGTTAATTAAATACCATTTGGAGGCATTTAATGTTCGAGCAAAAACGGCTGATATTCGACAAAAGAGATAACACCCCCCCCATTACGTCATGCTTCAGAAATGTGGAAAATGGTCCGTTTTCAAATGTTTTATTTTTGAACGTCAGTTCACATTTGTAGGTGGATCATCAGTGTTAGAGCTAAAATTAGCATGTTTAAAGTGATTTTCATGCTTCCAGGGGCTCGGGAAGTTAAATAAATACCATTTGGAGGCATTTAATGTTCGAGCAAAAAAGGCTGATTTTCGACGAAAGAGATAACACCCCCCCATTACGTCATGCTTCAGAAATGTGGAAAATGGTCCGTTTTCAAATGTTTTTTTTTTGAACGTCATTTCACATTTGTAGGTGGATCATCAGTGTTAGAGCTAAAATTAGCATGTTTAAAGTGATTTTCATGCTTCCAGGGGCCCAAAACACAAGATTTATGGAATGGTTAAAAGTGCATGAAAATGGCCAATTTACTCACTCTGAGTTCTCAAAAAGGGTTTCTTCACCCCGGGAAGTTAATTAAATACCATTTGGAGGCATTTAATGTTCGAGCAAAAACGGCTGATTTTCGACAAAAGAGATAACACCCCCCCATTACGTCATGCTTCAGAAATGTGGAAAATGGTCCGTTTTCAAATGTTTTATTTTTGAACGTCAGTTCACATTTGTAGGTGGATCATCAGTGTTAGAGCTAAAATTAGCATGTTTAAAGTGATTTTCATGCTTCCAGGGGCTCGGGAAGTTAATTAAATACCATTTGGAGGCATTTAATGTTCGAGCAAAAACGGCTGATTTTCGACAAAAGAGATAACACCCCCCCATTACGTCATGCTTCAGAAATGTGGAAAATGGTCCGTTTTCAAATGTTTTATTTTTGAACGTCAGTTCACATTTGTAGGTGGATCATCAGTGTTAGAGCTAAAATTAGCATGTTTAAAGTGATTTTCATGCTTCCAGGGGCACAAAACACAAGATTAATGGAATGGTTAAAAGTGCATGAAAATGGCCAATTTACTCACTCTGAGTTCTCAAAAAGGGTTTCTTCACCCCGGGAAGTGAAATAAATACCATTTGGAGGCATTTAATGTTCGAGCAAAAACGGCTGATTTTCGACAAAAGAGATAACACCCCCCCATTACGTCATGCTTCAGAAATGTGGAAAATGGTCCGTTTTCAAATGTTTTATTTTTGAACGTCAGTTCACATTTGTAGGTGGATCATCAGTGTTAGAGCTAAAATTAGCATGTTTAAAGTGATTTTCATGCTTCCAGGGGCTCGGGAAGTTAATTAAATACCATTTGGAGGCATTTAATGTTCGAGCAAAAACGGCTGATTTTCGACAAAAGAGATAACACCCCCCCATTACGTCATGCTTCAGAAATGTGGAAAATGGTCCGTTTTCAAATGTTTTATTTTTGAACGTCAGTTCACATTTGTAGGTGGATCATCAGTGTTAGAGCTAAAATTAGCATGTTTAAAGTGATTTTCATGCTTCCAGGGGCCCAAAACACAAGATTTATGGAATGGTTAAAAGTGCATGAAAATGGCCAATTTACTCACTCTGAGTTCTCAAAAGGGGTTTCTTCACCCCGGGAAGTGAAATAAATACCATTTGGAGGCATTTAATGTTCGAGCAAAAACGGCTGATTTTCGACAAAAGAGATAACACCCCCCCATTACGTCATGCTTCAGAAATGTGGAAAATGGTCCGTTTTCAAATGTTTTATTTTTGAACGTCAGTTCACATTTGTAGGTGGATCATCAGTGTTAGAGCTAAAATTAGCATGTTTAAAGTGATTTTCATGCTTCCAGGGGCTCAGGAAGTTAATTAAATACCATTTGGAGGCATTTAATGTTCGAGCAAAAACGGCTGATTTTCGACAAAAGAGATAACACCCCCCCATTACGTCATGCTTCAGAAATGTGGAAAATGGTCCGTTTTCAAATGTTTTATTTTTGAACGTCAGTTCACATTTGTAGGTGGATCATCAGTGTTAGAGCTAAAATTAGCATGTTTAAAGTGATTTTCATGCTTCCAGGGGCCCAAAACACAAGATTAATGGAATGGTTAAAAGTGCATGAAAATGGCCAATTTACTCACTCTGAGTTCTCAAAAAGGGTTTCTTCACCCCGGGAAGTGAAATAAATACCATTTGGAGGCATTTAATGTTCGAGCAAAAACGGCTGATTTTCGACAAAAGAGATAACACCCCCCCATTACGTCATGCTTCAGAAATGTGGAAAATGGTCCGTTTTCAAATGTTTTATTTTTGAACGTCAGTTCACATTTGTAGGTGGATCATCAGTGTTAGAGCTAAAATTAGCATGTTTAAAGTGATTTTCATGCTTCCAGGTGCTCGGGAAGTTAATTAAATACCATTTGGAGGCATTTAATGTTCGAGCAAAAACGGCTGATTTTCGACAAAAGAGATAACACCCCCCCATTACGTCATGCTTCAGAAATGTGGAAAATGGTCCGTTTTCAAATGTTTTATTTTTGAACGTCAGTTCACATTTGTAGGTGGATCATCAGTGTTAGAGCTAAAATTAGCATGTTTAAAGTGATTTTCATGCTTCCAGGGGCCCAAAACACAAGATTTATGGAATGGTTAAAAGTGCATGAAAATGGCCAATTTACTCACTCTGAGTTCTCAAAAAGGGTTTCTTCACCCCGGGAAGTTAATTAAATACCATTTGGAGGCATTTAATGTTCGAGCAAAAACGGCTGATTTTCGACAAAAGAGATAACACCCCCCCATTACGTCATGCTTCAGAAATGTGGAAAATGGTCCGTTTTTAAATGTTTTATTTTTGAACGTCAGTTCACATTTGTAGGTGGATCATCAGTGTTAGAGCTAAAATTAGCATGTTTAAAGTGATTTTCATGCTTCCAGGGGCTCGGGAAGTTAATTAAATACCATTTGGAGGCATTTAATGTTCGAGCAAAAACGGCTGATTTTCGACAAAAGAGATAACACCCCCCCATTACGTCATGCTTCAGAAATGTGGAAAATGGTCCGTTTTCAAATGTTTTATTTTTGAACGTCAGTTCACATTTGTAGGTGGATCATCAGTGTTAGAGCTAAAATTAGCATGTTTAAAGTGATTTTCATGCTTCCAGGGGCCCAAAACACAAGATTTATGGAATGGTTAAAAGTGCATGAAAATGGCCAATTTACTCACTCTGAGTTCTCAAAAAGGGTTTCTTCACCCCGGGAAGTTAATTAAATACCATTTGGAGGCATTTAATGTTCGAGCAAAAACGGCTGATTTTCGACAAAAGAGATAACACCCCCCCATTACGTCATGCTTCAGAAATGTGGAAAATGGTCCGTTTTCAAATGTTTTATTTTTGAACGTCAGTTCACATTTGTAGGTGGATCATCAGTGTTAGAGCTAAAATTAGCATGTTTAAAGTGATTTTCATGCTTCCAGGGGCTCGGGAAGTTAATTAAATACCATTTGGAGGCATTTAATGTTCGAGCAAAAACGGCTGATTTTCGACAAAAGAGATAACACCCCCCCATTACGTCATGCTTCAGAAATGTGGAAAATGGTCCGTTTTCAAATGTTTTATTTTTGAACGTCAGTTCACATTTGTAGGTGGATCATCAGTGTTAGAGCTAAAATTAGCATGTTTAAAGTGATTTTCATGCTTCCAGGGGCTCGGGAAGTTAAATAAATACCATTTGGAGGCATTTAATGTTCGAGCAAAAAAGGCTGATTTTCGACGAAAGAGATAACACCCCCCCATTACGTCATGCTTCAGAAATGTGGAAAATGGTCCGTTTTTAAATGTTTTATTTTTGAACGTCAGTTCACATTTGTAGGTGGATCATCAGTGTTAGAGCTAAAATTAGCATGTTCAAAGTGATTTTCATGCTTCCAGGGGCCCAAAACACAAGATTTATGGAATGATTAAAAGTGCATGAAAATGGCCAATTTACTCACTCTGAGTTCTCAAAAAGGGTTTCTTCACCCCGGGAAGTTAATTAAATACCATTTGGAGGCATTTAATGTTCGAGCAAAAACGGCTGATTTTCGACAAAAGAGATAACACCCCCCCATTACGTCATGCTTCAGAAATGTGGAAAATGGTCCGTTTTCAAATGTTTTATTTTTGAACGTCAGTTCACATTTGTAGGTGGATAATCAGTGTTAGAGCTAAAATTAGCATGTTTAAAGTGATTTTCATGCTTCCAGGGGCTCGGGAAGTGAAATAAATACCATTTGGAGGCATTTAATGTTCGAGCAAAAACGGCTGATTTTCGACAAAAGAGATAACACCCCCCAATTACATCATGCTTCAGAAATGTGGAAAATGGTCCGTTTTCAAATGTTTTATTTTTGAACGTCAGTTCACATTTGTAGGTGGATCATCAGTGTTAGAGCTAAAATTAGCATGTTTAAAGTGATTTTCATGCTTCCAGGGGCCCAAAACACAAGATTTATGGAATGGTTAAAAGTGCATGAAAATGGCCAATTTACTCACTCTGAGTTCTCAAAAAGGGTTTCTTCACCCCGGGAAGTTAATTAAATACCATTTGGAGGCATTTAATGTTCGAGCAAAAACGGCTGATATTCGACAAAAGAGATAACACCCCCCCCATTACGTCATGCTTCAGAAATGTGGAAAATGGTCCGTTTTCAAATGTTTTATTTTTGAACGTCAGTTCACATTTGTAGGTGGATCATCAGTGTTAGAGCTAAAATTAGCATGTTTAAAGTGATTTTCATGCTTCCAGGGGCTCGGGAAGTTAAATAAATACCATTTGGAGGCATTTAATGTTCGAGCAAAAAAGGCTGATTTTCGACGAAAGAGATAACACCCCCCATTACGTCATGCTTCAGAAAGGTGGAAAATGGTCCGTTTTTAAATGTTTTATTTTTGAACGTCAGTTCACATTTGTAGGTGGATCATCAGTGTTAGAGCTAAAATTAGCATGTTCAAAGTGATTTTCATGCTTCCAGGGGCCCAAAACACAAGATTTATGGAATGGTTAAAAGTGCATGAAAATGGCCAATTTACTCACTCTGAGTTCTCAAAAAGGGTTTCTTCACCCCGGGAAGTTAATTAAATACCATTTGGAGGCATTTAATGTTCGAGCAAAAACGGCTGATTTTCGACAAAAGAGATAACACCCCCCCATTACGTCATGCTTCAGAAATGTGGAAAATGGTCCGTTTTCAAATGTTTTATTTTTGAACGTCAGTTCACATTTGTAGGTGGATCATCAGTGTTAGAGCTAAAATTAGCATGTTTAAAGTGATTTTCATGCTTCCAGGGGCTCGGGAAGTTAATTAAATACCATTTGGAGGCATTTAATGTTCGAGCAAAAACGGCTGATTTTCGACAAAAGAGATAACACCCCCCCATTACGTCATGCTTCAGAAATGTAGAAAATGGTCCGTTTTCAAATGTTTTATTTTTGAACGTCAGTTCACATTTGTAGGTGGATCATCAGTGTTAGAGCTAAAATTAGCATGTTTAAAGTGATTTTCATGCTTCCAGGGGCTCGGGAAGTTAATTAAATACCATTTGGAGGCATTTAATGTTCGAGCAAAAACGGCTGATTTTCGACAAAAGAGATAACACCCCCCCATTACGTCATGCTTCAGAAATGTGGAAAATGGTCCGTTTTCAAATGTTTTATTTTTGAACGTCAGTTCACATTTGTAGGTGGATCATCAGTGTTAGAGCTAAAATTTGCATGTTTAAAGTGATTTTCATGCTTCCAGGGGCTCGGGAAGTGAAATAAATACCATTTGGAGGCATTTAATGTTCGAGCAAAAACGGCTGATTTTCGACAAAAGAGATAACACCCCCCCCATTACGTCATGCTTCAGAAATGTGGAAAATGGTCAGTTTTCAAATGTTTTATTTTTGAACGTCAGTTCACATTTGTAGGTGGATCATCAGTGTTAGAGCTAAAATTAGCATGTTTAAAGTGATTTTCATGCTTCCAGGGGCCCAAAACACAAGATTTATGGAATGGTTAAAAGTGCATGAAAATTGCCAATTTACTCACCCTGAGTTCTCAAAAAGGGTTTCTTCACCCCGGGAAGTTAATTAAATACCATTTGGAGGCATTTAATGTTCGAGCAAAAACGGCTGATATTCGACAAAAGAGATAACACCCCCCCCATTACGTCATGCTTCAGAAATGTGGAAAATGGTCCGTTTTCAAATGTTTTATTTTTGAACGTCAGTTCACATTTGTAGGTGGATCATCAGTGTTAGAGCTAAAATTAGCATGTTTAAAGTGATTTTCATGCTTCCAGGGGCTCGGGAAGTTAAATAAATACCATTTGGAGGCATTTAATGTTCGAGCAAAAAAGGCTGATTTTCGACGAAAGAGATAACACCCCCCCATTACGTCATGCTTCAGAAATGTGGAAAATGGTCCGTTTTTAAATGTTTTATTTTTGAACGTCAGTTCACATTTGTAGGTGGATCATCAGTGTTAGAGCTAAAATTAGCATGTTCAAAGTGATTTTCATGCTTCCAGGGGCCCAAAACACAAGATTTATGGAATGGTTAAAAGTGCATGAAAATGGCCAATTTACTCACTCTGAGTTCTCAAAAAGGGTTTCTTCACCCCGGGAAGTTAATTAAATACCATTTGGAGGCATTTAATGTTCGAGCAAAAACGGCTGATTTTCGACAAAAGAGATAACACCCCCCCATTACGTCATGCTTCAGAAATGTGGAAAATGGTCCGTTTTCAAATGTTTTATTTTTGAACGTCAGTTCACATTTGTAGGTGGATCATCAGTGTTAGAGCTAAAATTAGCATGTTTAAAGTGATTTTCATGCTTCCAGGGGCTCGGGAAGTTAATTAAATACCATTTGGAGGCATTTAATGTTCGAGCAAAAACGGCTGATTTTCGACAAAAGAGATAACACCCCCCCATTAGGTCATGCTTCAGAAATGTAGAAAATGGTCCGTTTTCAAATGTTTTATTTTTGAACGTCAGTTCACATTTGTAGGTGGATCATCAGTGTTAGAGCTAAAATTAGCATGTTTAAAGTGATTTTCATGCTTCCAGGGGCTCGGGAAGTTAATTAAATACCATTTGGAGGCATTTAATGTTCGAGCAAAAACGGCTGATTTTCGACAAAAGAGATAACACCCCCCCATTACGTCATGCTTCAGAAATGTGGAAAATGGTCCGTTTTCAAATGTTTTATTTTTGAAAGTCAGTTCACATTTGTAGGTGGATCATCAGTGTTAGAGCTAAAATTAGCATGTTTAAAGTGATTTTCATGCTTCCAGGGGCTCGGGAAGTGAAATAAATACCATTTGGAGGCATTTAATGTTCGAGCAAAAACGGCTGATTTTCGACAAAAGAGATAACACCCCCCCATTACGTCATGCTTCAGAAATGTGGAAAATGGTCCGTTTTCAAATGTTTTATTTTTGAACGTCAGTTCACATTTGTAGGTGGATCATCAGTGTTAGAGCTAAAATTAGCATGTTTAAAGTGATTTTCATGCTTCCAGGGGCCCAAAACACAAGATTTATGGAATGGTTAAAAGTGCATGAAAATGGCCAATTTACTCACTCTGAGTTCTCAAAAAGGGTTTCTTCACCCCGGGAAGTTAATTAAATACCATTTGGAGGCATTTAATGTTCGAGCAAAAACGGCTGATTTTCGACAAAAGAGATAACACCCCCCCATTACGTCATGCTTCAGAAATGTGGAAAATGGTCCGTTTTCAAATGTTTTATTTTTGAACGTCAGTTCACATTTGTAGGTGGATCATCAGTGTTAGAGCTAAAATTAGCATGTTTAAAGTGATTTTCATGCTTCCAGGGGCTCGGGAAGTTAATTAAATACCATTTGGAGGCATTTAATGTTCGAGCAAAAACGGCTGATTTTCGACAAAAGAGATAACACCCCCCCATTACGTCATGCTTCAGAAATGTGGAAAATGGTCCGTTTTCAAATGTTTTATTTTTGAACGTCAGTTCACATTTGTAGGTGGATCATCAGTGTTAGAGCTAAAATTAGCATGTTTAAAGTGATTTTCATGCTTCCAGGGGCTCGGGAAGTTAATTAAATACCATTTGGAGGCATTTAATGTTCGAGCAAAAACGGCTGATTTTCGACAAAAGAGATAACACCCCCCCATTACGTCATGCTTCAGAAATGTGGAAAATGGTCCGTTTTCAAATGTTTTATTTTTGAACGTCAGTTCACATTTGTAGGTGGATCATCAGTGTTAGAGCTAAAATTAGCATGTTTAAAGTGATTTTCATGCTTCCAGGGGCTCGGGAAGTGAAATAAATACCATTTGGAGGCATTTAATGTTCGAGCAAAAACGGCTGATTTTCGACAAAAGAGATAACACCCCCCCATTACGTCATGCTTCAGAAATGTGGAAAATGGTCCGTTTTCAAATGTTTTATTTTTGAACGTCAGTTCACATTTGTAGGTGGATCATCAGTGTTAAAGCTAAAATTAGCATGTTTAAAGTGATTTTCATGCTTCCAGGGGCCCAAAACACAAGATTTATGGAATGGTTAAAAGTGCATGAAAATGGCCAATTTACTCACTCTGAGTTCTCAAAAAGGGTTTCTTCACCCCGGGAAGTTAATTAAATACCATTTGGAGGCATTTAATGTTCGAGCAAAAACGGCTGATTTTCGACAAAAGAGATAACACCCCCCCATTACGTCATGCTTCAGAAATGTGGAAAATGGTCCGTTTTCAAATGTTTTATTTTTGAACGTCAGTTCACATTTGTAGGTGGATCATCAGTGTTAGAGCTAAAATTAGCATGTTTAAAGTGATTTTCATGCTTCCAGGGGCCCAAAACACAAGATTTATGGAATGGTTAAAAGTGCATGAAAATGGCCAATTTACTCACTCTGAGTTCTCAAAAAGGGTTTCTTCACCCCGGGAAGTTAATTAAATACCATTTGGAGGCATTTAATGTTCGAGCAAAAACGGCTGATTTTCGACAAAAGAGATAACACCCCCCCATTACGTCATGCTTCAGAAATGTGGAAAATGGTCCGTTTTCAAATGTTTTATTTTTGAACGTCAGTTCACATTTGTAGGTGGATCATCAGTGTTAGAGCTAAAATTAGCATGTTTAAAGTGATTTTCATGCTTCCAGGGGCTCGGGAAGTTAATTAAATACCATTTGGAGGCATTTAATGTTCGAGCAAAAACGGCTGATTTTCGACGAAAGAGATAACACCCCCCCATTACGTCATGCTTCAGAAATGTGGAAAATGGTCCGTTTTCAAATGTTTTATTTTTGAACGTCAGTTCACATTTGTAGGTGGATCATCAGTGTTAGAGCTAAAATTAGCATGTTTAAAGTGATTTTCATGCTTCCAGGGGCCCAAAACACAAGATTTATGGAATGGTTAAAAGTGCATGAAAATGGCCAATTTACTCACTCTGAGTTCTCAAAAAGGGTTTCTTCACCCCGGGAAGTGAAATAAATACCATTTGGAGGCATTTAATGTTCGAGCAAAAACGGCTGATTTTCGACAAAAGAGATAACACCCCCCCATTACGTCATGCTTCAGAAATGTGGAAAATGGTCCGTTTTCAAATGTTTTATTTTTGAACGTCAGTTCACATTTGTAGGTGGATCATCAGTGTTAGAGCTAAAATTAGCATGTTTAAAGTGATTTTCATGCTTCCAGGGGCTCGGGAAGTGAAATAAATACCATTTGGAGGCATTTAATGTTCGAGCAAAAACGGCTGATTTTCGACAAAAGAGATAACACCCCCCCATTACGTCATGCTTCAGAAATGTGGAAAATGGTCCGTTTTCAAATGTTTTATTTTTGAACGTCAGTTCACATTTGTAGGTGGATCATCAGTGTTAGAGCTAAAATTAGCATGTTTAAAGTGATTTTCATGCTTCCAAGGGCCCAAAACACAAGATTTATGGAATGGTTAAAAGTGCATGAAAATGGCCAATTTACTCACTCTGAGTTCTCAAAAAGGGTTTCTTCACCCCGGGAAGTTAATTAAATACCATTTGGAGGCATTTAATGTTCGAGCAAAAACGGCTGATATTCGACAAAAGAGATAACACCCCCCCATTACGTCATGCTTCAGAAATGTGGAAAATGGTCCGTTTTCAAATGTTTTATTTTTTAAAGTCAGTTCACATTTGTAGGTGGATCATCAGTGTTACAGCTAAAATTAGCATGTTTTAAGTGATTTTCATGCATCCAGGGGCTCGGGAAGTTAAATAAATACCATTTGGAGGCATTTAATGTTCGAGCAAAAAAGGCTGATTTTCGACGAAAGAGATAACACCCCCCCATTACGTCATGCTTCAGAAATGTGGAAAATGGTCCGTTTTCAAATGTTTTATTTTTGAACGTCAGTTCACATTTGTAGGTGGATCATCAGTGTTAGAGCTAAAATTAGCATGTTTAAAGTGATTTTTATGCTTCCAGGGGCCCAAAACACAAGATTTATGGAATGGTTAAAAGTGCATGAAAATGGCCAATTTACTCACTCTGAGTTCTCAAAAAGGGTTTCTTCACCCCGGGAAGTGAAATAAATACCATTTGGAGGCATTTAATGTTCAAGCAAAAATGGCTGATTTTCGACAAAAGAGATAACACCCCCCCATTACGTCATGCTTCAGAAATGTGGAAAATGGTCCGTTTTCAAATGTTTTATTTTTGAACGTCAGTTCACATTTGTAGGTGGATCATCAGTGTTAGAGCTAAAATTAGCATGTTTAAAGTGATTTTCATGCTTCCAGGGGCTCGGGAAGTTAATTAAATACCATTTGGAGGCATTTAATGTTCGAGCAAAAACGGCTGATTTTGCGACAAAAGAGATAACACCCCCCCATTACGTCATGCTTCAGAAATGTGGAAAATGGTCCGTTTTCAAATGTTTTATTTTTGAACATCAGTTCACATTTGTAGGTGGATCATCAGTGTTAGAGCTAAAATTAGCATGTTTAAATTGATTTTCATGCTTCCAGGGGCCCAAAACACAAGATTTATGGAATGGTTAAAAGTGCATGAAAATGGCCAATTTACTCACTCTGAGTTCTCAAAAAGGGTTTCTTCACCCCGGGAAGTTAATTAAATACCATTTGGAGGCATTTAATGTTCGAGCAAAAACGGCTGATTTTCGACAAAAGAGATAACACCCCCCCATTACGTCATGCTTCAGAAATGTGGAAAATGGTCCGTTTTCAAATGTTTTATTTTTGAACGTCAGTTCACATTTGTAGGTGGATCATCAGTGTTAGAGCTAAAATTAGCATGTTTAAAGTGATTTTCATGCTTCCAGGGGCTCGGGAAGTTAATTAAATACCATTTGGAGGCATTTAATGTTCGAGCAAAAACGGCTGATTTTCGACAAAAGAGATAACACCCCCCCATTACGTCATGCTTCAGAAATGTGGAAAATGGTCCGTTTTCAAATGTTTTATTTTTGAACGTCAGTTCACATTTGTAGGTGGATCATCAGTGTTAGAGCTAAAATTAGCATGTTTAAAGTGATTTTCATGCTTCCAGGGGCCCAAAACACAAGATTTATGGAATGGTTAAAAGTGCATGAAAATGGCCAATTTACTCACTCTGAGTTCTCAAAAAGGGTTTCTTCACCCCGGGAAGTTAATTAAATACCATTTGGAGGCATTTAATGTTCGAGCAAAAACAGCTGATTTTCGACAAAAGAGATAACACCCCCCCATTACGTCATGCTTCAGAAATGTGGAAAATGGTCCGTTTTCAAATGTTTTATTTTTGAACGTCAGTTCACATTTGTAGGTGGATCATCAGTGTTAGAGCTAAAATTAGCATGTTTAAAGTGATTTTCATGCTTCCAGGGGCTCGGGAAGTTAATTAAATACCATTTGGAGGCATTTAATGTTCGAGCAAAAACGGCTGATTTTCGACAAAAGAGATAACACCCCCCCATTACGTCATGCTTCAGAAATGTGGAAAATGGTCCGTTTTCAAATGTTTTATTTTTGAACGTCAGATCACATTTGTAGGTGGATCATCAGTGTTAGAGCTAAAATTAGCATGTTTAAAGTGATTTTCATGCTTCCAGGGGCTCGGGAAGTTAATTAAATACCATTTGGAGGCATTTAATGTTCGAGCAAAAACGGCTGATTTTCGACAAAAGAGATAACACCCCCCCATTACGTCATGCTTCAGAAATGTGGAAAATGGTCCGTTTTCAAATGTTTTATTTTTGAACGTCAGTTCACATTTGTAGGTGGATCATCAGTGTTAGAGCTAAAATTAGCATGTTTAAAGTGATTTTCATGCTTCCAGGGGCTCGGGAAGTTAATTAAATACCATTTGGAGGCATTTAATGTTCGAGCAAAAACGGCTGATTTTCGACAAAAGAGATAACACCCCCCCATTACGTCATGCTTCAGAAATGTGGAAAATGGTCCGTTTTCAAATGTTTTATTTTTGAACGTCAGTTCACATTTGTAGGTGGATCATCAGTGTTAGAGCTAAAATTAGCATGTTTAAAGTGATTTTCATGCTTCCAGCGGCTCGGGAAGTTAATTAAATACCATTTGGAGGCATTTAATGTTCGAGCAAAAACGGCTGATTTTCGACAAAAGAGATAACACCCCCCCATTACGTCATGCTTCAGAAATGTGGGAAATGGTCCGTTTTCAAATGTTTTTTTTTTGAACGTCATTTCACATTTGTAGGTGGATCATCAGTGTTAGAGCTAAAATTAGCATGTTTAAAGTGATTTTCATGCTTCCAGGGGCCCAAAACACAAGATTTATGGAATGGTTAAAAGTGCATGAAAATGGCCAATTTACTCACTCTGAGTTCTCAAAAAGGGTTTCTTCACCCCGGGAAGTTAATTAAATACCATTTGGAGGCATTTAATGTTCGAGCAAAAACGGCTGATTTTCGACAAAAGAGATAACACCCCCCCATTACGTCATGCTTCAGAAATGTGGAAAATGGTCCGTTTTCAAATGTTTTATTTTTGAACGTCAGTTCACATTTGTAGGTGGATCATCAGTGTTAGAGCTAAAATTAGCATGTTTAAAGTGATTTTCATGCTTCCAGGGGCTCGGGAAGTTAATTAAATACCATTTGGAGGCATTTAATGTTCGAGCAAAAACGGCTGATTTTCGACAAAAGAGATAACACCCCCCCATTACGTCATGCTTCAGAAATGTGGAAAATGGTCCGTTTTCAAATGTTTTATTTTTGAACGTCAGTTCACATTTGTAGGTGGATCATCAGTGTTAGAGCTAAAATTAGCATGTTTAAAGTGATTTTCATGCTTCCAGGGGCACAAAACACAAGATTAATGGAATGGTTAAAAGTGCATGAAAATGGCCAATTTACTCACTCTGAGTTCTCAAAAAGGGTTTCTTCACCCCGGGAAGTGAAATAAATACCATTTGGAGGCATTTAATGTTCGAGCAAAAACGGCTGATTTTCGACAAAAGAGATAACACCCCCCATTACGTCATGCTTCAGAAATGTGGAAAATGGTCCGTTTTCAAATGTTTTATTTTTGAACGTCAGTTCACATTTGTAGGTGGATCATCAGTGTTAGAGCTAAAATTAGCATGTTTAAAGTGATTTTCATGCTTCCAGGGGCTCGGGAAGTTAATTAAATACCATTTGGAGGCATTTAATGTTCGAGCAAAAACGGCTGATTTTCGACAAAAGAGATAACACCCCCCCATTACGTCATGCTTCAGAAATGTGGAAAATGGTCCGTTTTCAAATGTTTTATTTTTGAACGTCAGTTCACATTTGTAGGTGGATCATCAGTGTTAGAGCTAAAATTAGCATGTTTAAAGTGATTTTCATGCTTCCAGCGGCTCGGGAAGTTAATTAAATACCATTTGGAGGCATTTAATGTTCGAGCAAAAACGGCTGATTTTCGACAAAAGAGATAACACCCCCCCATTACGTCATGCTTCAGAAATGTGGGAAATGGTCCGTTTTCAAATGTTTTTTTTTTGAACGTCATTTCACATTTGTAGGTGGATCATCAGTGTTAGAGCTAAAATTAGCATGTTTAAAGTGATTTTCATGCTTCCAGGGGCCCAAAACACAAGATTTATGGATTGGTTAAAAGTGCATGAAAATGGCCAATTTACTCACTCTGAGTTCTCAAAAAGGGTTTCTTCACCCCGGGAAGTTAATTAAATACCATTTGGAGGCATTTAATGTTCGAGCAAAAACGGCTGATTTTCGACAAAAGAGATAACACCCCCCCATTACGTCATGCTTCAGAAATGTGGAAAATGGTCCGTTTTCAAATGTTTTATTTTTGAACGTCAGTTCACATTTGTAGGTGGATCATCAGTGTTAGAGCTAAAATTAGCATGTTTAAAGTGATTTTCATGCTTCCAGGGGCTCGGGAAGTTAATTAAATACCATTTGGAGGCATTTAATGTTCGAGCAAAAACGGCTGATTTTCGACAAAAGAGATAACACCCCCCCATTACGTCATGCTTCAGAAATGTGGAAAATGGTCCGTTTTCAAATGTTTTATTTTTGAACGTCAGTTCACATTTGTAGGTGGATCATCAGTGTTAGAGCTAAAATTAGCATGTTTAAAGTGATTTTCATGCTTCCAGGGGCACAAAACACAAGATTAATGGAATGGTTAAAAGTGCATGAAAATGGCCAATTTACTCACTCTGAGTTCTCAAAAAGGGTTTCTTCACCCCGGGAAGTGAAATAAATACCATTTGGAGGCATTTAATGTTCGAGCAAAAACGGCTGATTTTCGACAAAAGAGATAACACCCCCCCATTACGTCATGCTTCAGAAATGTGGAAAATGGTCCGTTTTCAAATGTTTTATTTTTGAACGTCAGTTCACATTTGTAGGTGGATCATCAGTGTTAGAGCTAAAATTAGCATGTTTAAAGTGATTTTCATGCTTCCAGGGGCTCGGGAAGTTAATTAAATACCATTTGGAGGCATTTAATGTTCGAGCAAAAACGGCTGATTTTCGACAAAAGAGATAACACCCCCCCATTACGTCATGCTTCAGAAATGTGGAAAATGGTCCGTTTTCAAATGTTTTATTTTTGAACGTCAGTTCACATTTGTAGGTGGATCATCAGTGTTAGAGCTAAAATTAGCATGTTTAAAGTGATTTTCATGCTTCCAGGGGCCCAAAACACAAGATTTATGGAATGGTTAAAAGTGCATGAAAATGGCCAATTTACTCACTCTGAGTTCTCAAAAGGGGTTTCTTCACCCCGGGAAGTGAAATAAATACCATTTGGAGGCATTTAATGTTCGAGCAAAAACGGCTGATTTTCGACAAAAGAGATAACACCCCCCCATTACGTCATGCTTCAGAAATGTGGAAAATGGTCCGTTTTCAAATGTTTTATTTTTGAACGTCAGTTCACATTTGTAGGTGGATCATCAGTGTTAGAGCTAAAATTAGCATGTTTAAAGTGATTTTCATGCTTCCAGGGGCTCAGGAAGTTAATTAAATACCATTTGGAGGCATTTAATGTTCGAGCAAAAACGGCTGATTTTCGACAAAAGAGATAACACCCCCCCATTACGTCATGCTTCAGAAATGTGGAAAATGGTCCGTTTTCAAATGTTTTATTTTTGAACGTCAGTTCACATTTGTAGGTGGATCATCAGTGTTAGAGCTAAAATTAGCATGTTTAAAGTGATTTTCATGCTTCCAGGGGCCCAAAACACAAGATTAATGGAATGGTTAAAAGTGCATGAAAATGGCCAATTTACTCACTCTGAGTTCTCAAAAAGGGTTTCTTCACCCCGGGAAGTGAAATAAATACCATTTGGAGGCATTTAATGTTCGAGCAAAAACGGCTGATTTTCGACAAAAGAGATAACACCCCCCCATTACGTCATGCTTCAGAAATGTGGAAAATGGTCCGTTTTCAAATGTTTTATTTTTGAACGTCAGTTCACATTTGTAGGTGGATCATCAGTGTTAGAGCTAAAATTAGCATGTTTAAAGTGATTTTCATGCTTCCAGGTGCTCGGGAAGTTAATTAAATACCATTTGGAGGCATTTAATGTTCGAGCAAAAACGGCTGATTTTCGACAAAAGAGATAACACCCCCCCATTACGTCATGCTTCAGAAATGTGGAAAATGGTCCGTTTTCAAATGTTTTATTTTTGAACGTCAGTTCACATTTGTAGGTGGATCATCAGTGTTAGAGCTAAAATTAGCATGTTTAAAGTGATTTTCATGCTTCCAGGGGCCCAAAACACAAGATTTATGGAATGGTTAAAAGTGCATGAAAATGGCCAATTTACTCACTCTGAGTTCTCAAAAAGGGTTTCTTCACCCCGGGAAGTTAATTAAATACCATTTGGAGGCATTTAATGTTCGAGCAAAAACGGCTGATTTTCGACAAAAGAGATAACACCCCCCCATTACGTCATGCTTCAGAAATGTGGAAAATGGTCCGTTTTTAAATGTTTTATTTTTGAACGTCAGTTCACATTTGTAGGTGGATCATCAGTGTTAGAGCTAAAATTAGCATGTTTAAAGTGATTTTCATGCTTCCAGGGGCTCGGGAAGTTAATTAAATACCATTTGGAGGCATTTAATGTTCGAGCAAAAACGGCTGATTTTCGACAAAAGAGATAACACCCCCCCATTACGTCATGCTTCAGAAATGTGGAAAATGGTCCGTTTTCAAATGTTTTATTTTTGAACGTCAGTTCACATTTGTAGGTGGATCATCAGTGTTAGAGCTAAAATTAGCATGTTTAAAGTGATTTTCATGCTTCCAGGGGCCCAAAACACAAGATTTATGGAATGGTTAAAAGTGCATGAAAATGGCCAATTTACTCACTCTGAGTTCTCAAAAAGGGTTTCTTCACCCCGGGAAGTTAATTAAATACCATTTGGAGGCATTTAATGTTCGAGCAAAAACGGCTGATTTTCGACAAAAGAGATAACACCCCCCCATTACGTCATGCTTCAGAAATGTGGAAAATGGTCCGTTTTCAAATGTTTTATTTTTGAACGTCAGTTCACATTTGTAGGTGGATCATCAGTGTTAGAGCTAAAATTAGCATGTTTAAAGTGATTTTCATGCTTCCAGGGGCTCGGGAAGTTAATTAAATACCATTTGGAGGCATTTAATGTTCGAGCAAAAACAGCTGATTTTCGACAAAAGAGATAACACCCCCCCATTACGTCATGCTTCAGAAATGTGGAAAATGGTCCGTTTTCAAATGTTTTATTTTTGAACGTCAGTTCACATTTGTAGGTGGATCATCAGTGTTAGAGCTAAAATTAGCATGTTTAAAGTGATTTTCATGCTTCCAGGGGCTCGGGAAGTTAAATAAATACCATTTGGAGGCATTTAATGTTCGAGCAAAAAAGGCTGATTTTCGACGAAAGAGATAACACCCCCCCATTACGTCATGCTTCAGAAATGTGGAAAATGGTCCGTTTTTAAATGTTTTATTTTTGAACGTCAGTTCACATTTGTAGGTGGATCATCAGTGTTAGAGCTAAAATTAGCATGTTCAAAGTGATTTTCATGCTTCCAGGGGCCCAAAACACAAGATTTATGGAATGATTAAAAGTGCATGAAAATGGCCAATTTACTCACTCTGAGTTCTCAAAAAGGGTTTCTTCACCCCGGGAAGTTAATTAAATACCATTTGGAGGCATTTAATGTTCGAGCAAAAACGGCTGATTTTCGACAAAAGAGATAACACCCCCCCATTACGTCATGCTTCAGAAATGTGGAAAATGGTCCGTTTTCAAATGTTTTATTTTTGAACGTCAGTTCACATTTGTAGGTGGATAATCAGTGTTAGAGCTAAAATTAGCATGTTTAAAGTGATTTTCATGCTTCCAGGGGCTCGGGAAGTGAAATAAATACCATTTGGAGGCATTTAATGTTCGAGCAAAAACGGCTGATTTTCGACAAAAGAGATAACACCCCCCAATTACATCATGCTTCAGAAATGTGGAAAATGGTCCGTTTTCAAATGTTTTATTTTTGAACGTCAGTTCACATTTGTAGGTGGATCATCAGTGTTAGAGCTAAAATTAGCATGTTTAAAGTGATTTTCATGCTTCCAGGGGCCCAAAACACAAGATTTATGGAATGGTTAAAAGTGCATGAAAATGGCCAATTTACTCACTCTGAGTTCTCAAAAAGGGTTTCTTCACCCCGGGAAGTTAATTAAATACCATTTGGAGGCATTTAATGTTCGAGCAAAAACGGCTGATATTCGACAAAAGAGATAACACCCCCCCCATTACGTCATGCTTCAGAAATGTGGAAAATGGTCCGTTTTCAAATGTTTTATTTTTGAACGTCAGTTCACATTTGTAGGTGGATCATCAGTGTTAGAGCTAAAATTAGCATGTTTAAAGTGATTTTCATGCTTCCAGGGGCTCGGGAAGTTAAATAAATACCATTTGGAGGCATTTAATGTTCGAGCAAAAAAGGCTGATTTTCGACGAAAGAGATAACACCCCCCATTACGTCATGCTTCAGAAAGGTGGAAAATGGTCCGTTTTTAAATGTTTTATTTTTGAACGTCAGTTCACATTTGTAGGTGGATCATCAGTGTTAGAGCTAAAATTAGCATGTTCAAAGTGATTTTCATGCTTCCAGGGGCCCAAAACACAAGATTTATGGAATGGTTAAAAGTGCATGAAAATGGCCAATTTACTCACTCTGAGTTCTCAAAAAGGGTTTCTTCACCCCGGGAAGTTAATTAAATACCATTTGGAGGCATTTAATGTTCGAGCAAAAACGGCTGATTTTCGACAAAAGAGATAACACCCCCCCATTACGTCATGCTTCAGAAATGTGGAAAATGGTCCGTTTTCAAATGTTTTATTTTTGAACGTCAGTTCACATTTGTAGGTGGATCATCAGTGTTAGAGCTAAAATTAGCATGTTTAAAGTGATTTTCATGCTTCCAGGGGCTCGGGAAGTTAATTAAATACCATTTGGAGGCATTTAATGTTCGAGCAAAAACGGCTGATTTTCGACAAAAGAGATAACACCCCCCCATTACGTCATGCTTCAGAAATGTAGAAAATGGTCCGTTTTCAAATGTTTTATTTTTGAACGTCAGTTCACATTTGTAGGTGGATCATCAGTGTTAGAGCTAAAATTAGCATGTTTAAAGTGATTTTCATGCTTCCAGGGGCTCGGGAAGTTAATTAAATACCATTTGGAGGCATTTAATGTTCGAGCAAAAACGGCTGATTTTCGACAAAAGAGATAACACCCCCCCATTACGTCATGCTTCAGAAATGTGGAAAATGGTCCGTTTTCAAATGTTTTATTTTTGAACGTCAGTTCACATTTGTAGGTGGATCATCAGTGTTAGAGCTAAAATTTGCATGTTTAAAGTGATTTTCATGCTTCCAGGGGCTCGGGAAGTGAAATAAATACCATTTGGAGGCATTTAATGTTCGAGCAAAAACGGCTGATTTTCGACAAAAGAGATAACACCCCCCCCATTACGTCATGCTTCAGAAATGTGGAAAATGGTCAGTTTTCAAATGTTTTATTTTTGAACGTCAGTTCACATTTGTAGGTGGATCATCAGTGTTAGAGCTAAAATTAGCATGTTTAAAGTGATTTTCATGCTTCCAGGGGCCCAAAACACAAGATTTATGGAATGGTTAAAAGTGCATGAAAATTGCCAATTTACTCACCCTGAGTTCTCAAAAAGGGTTTCTTCACCCCGGGAAGTTAATTAAATACCATTTGGAGGCATTTAATGTTCGAGCAAAAACGGCTGATATTCGACAAAAGAGATAACACCCCCCCCATTACGTCATGCTTCAGAAATGTGGAAAATGGTCCGTTTTCAAATGTTTTATTTTTGAACGTCAGTTCACATTTGTAGGTGGATCATCAGTGTTAGAGCTAAAATTAGCATGTTTAAAGTGATTTTCATGCTTCCAGGGGCTCGGGAAGTTAAATAAATACCATTTGGAGGCATTTAATGTTCGAGCAAAAAAGGCTGATTTTCGACGAAAGAGATAACACCCCCCCATTACGTCATGCTTCAGAAATGTGGAAAATGGTCCGTTTTTAAATGTTTTATTTTTGAACGTCAGTTCACATTTGTAGGTGGATCATCAGTGTTAGAGCTAAAATTAGCATGTTCAAAGTGATTTTCATGCTTCCAGGGGCCCAAAACACAAGATTTATGGAATGGTTAAAAGTGCATGAAAATGGCCAATTTACTCACTCTGAGTTCTCAAAAAGGGTTTCTTCACCCCGGGAAGTTAATTAAATACCATTTGGAGGCATTTAATGTTCGAGCAAAAACGGCTGATTTTCGACAAAAGAGATAACACCCCCCCATTACGTCATGCTTCAGAAATGTGGAAAATGGTCCGTTTTCAAATGTTTTATTTTTGAACGTCAGTTCACATTTGTAGGTGGATCATCAGTGTTAGAGCTAAAATTAGCATGTTTAAAGTGATTTTCATGCTTCCAGGGGCTCGGGAAGTTAATTAAATACCATTTGGAGGCATTTAATGTTCGAGCAAAAACGGCTGATTTTCGACAAAAGAGATAACACCCCCCCATTAGGTCATGCTTCAGAAATGTAGAAAATGGTCCGTTTTCAAATGTTTTATTTTTGAACGTCAGTTCACATTTGTAGGTGGATCATCAGTGTTAGAGCTAAAATTAGCATGTTTAAAGTGATTTTCATGCTTCCAGGGGCTCGGGAAGTTAATTAAATACCATTTGGAGGCATTTAATGTTCGAGCAAAAACGGCTGATTTTCGACAAAAGAGATAACACCCCCCCATTACGTCATGCTTCAGAAATGTGGAAAATGGTCCGTTTTCAAATGTTTTATTTTTGAAAGTCAGTTCACATTTGTAGGTGGATCATCAGTGTTAGAGCTAAAATTAGCATGTTTAAAGTGATTTTCATGCTTCCAGGGGCTCGGGAAGTGAAATAAATACCATTTGGAGGCATTTAATGTTCGAGCAAAAACGGCTGATTTTCGACAAAAGAGATAACACCCCCCCATTACGTCATGCTTCAGAAATGTGGAAAATGGTCCGTTTTCAAATGTTTTATTTTTGAACGTCAGTTCACATTTGTAGGTGGATCATCAGTGTTAGAGCTAAAATTAGCATGTTTAAAGTGATTTTCATGCTTCCAGGGGCCCAAAACACAAGATTTATGGAATGGTTAAAAGTGCATGAAAATGGCCAATTTACTCACTCTGAGTTCTCAAAAAGGGTTTCTTCACCCCGGGAAGTTAATTAAATACCATTTGGAGGCATTTAATGTTCGAGCAAAAACGGCTGATTTTCGACAAAAGAGATAACACCCCCCCATTACGTCATGCTTCAGAAATGTGGAAAATGGTCCGTTTTCAAATGTTTTATTTTTGAACGTCAGTTCACATTTGTAGGTGGATCATCAGTGTTAGAGCTAAAATTAGCATGTTTAAAGTGATTTTCATGCTTCCAGGGGCTCGGGAAGTTAATTAAATACCATTTGGAGGCATTTAATGTTCGAGCAAAAACGGCTGATTTTCGACAAAAGAGATAACACCCCCCCATTACGTCATGCTTCAGAAATGTGGAAAATGGTCCGTTTTCAAATGTTTTATTTTTGAACGTCAGTTCACATTTGTAGGTGGATCATCAGTGTTAGAGCTAAAATTAGCATGTTTAAAGTGATTTTCATGCTTCCAGGGGCTCGGGAAGTTAATTAAATACCATTTGGAGGCATTTAATGTTCGAGCAAAAACGGCTGATTTTCGACAAAAGAGATAACACCCCCCCATTACGTCATGCTTCAGAAATGTGGAAAATGGTCCGTTTTCAAATGTTTTATTTTTGAACGTCAGTTCACATTTGTAGGTGGATCATCAGTGTTAGAGCTAAAATTAGCATGTTTAAAGTGATTTTCATGCTTCCAGGGGCTCGGGAAGTGAAATAAATACCATTTGGAGGCATTTAATGTTCGAGCAAAAACGGCTGATTTTCGACAAAAGAGATAACACCCCCCCATTACGTCATGCTTCAGAAATGTGGAAAATGGTCCGTTTTCAAATGTTTTATTTTTGAACGTCAGTTCACATTTGTAGGTGGATCATCAGTGTTAAAGCTAAAATTAGCATGTTTAAAGTGATTTTCATGCTTCCAGGGGCCCAAAACACAAGATTTATGGAATGGTTAAAAGTGCATGAAAATGGCCAATTTACTCACTCTGAGTTCTCAAAAAGGGTTTCTTCACCCCGGGAAGTTAATTAAATACCATTTGGAGGCATTTAATGTTCGAGCAAAAACGGCTGATTTTCGACAAAAGAGATAACACCCCCCCATTACGTCATGCTTCAGAAATGTGGAAAATGGTCCGTTTTCAAATGTTTTATTTTTGAACGTCAGTTCACATTTGTAGGTGGATCATCAGTGTTAGAGCTAAAATTAGCATGTTTAAAGTGATTTTCATGCTTCCAGGGGCCCAAAACACAAGATTTATGGAATGGTTAAAAGTGCATGAAAATGGCCAATTTACTCACTCTGAGTTCTCAAAAAGGGTTTCTTCACCCCGGGAAGTTAATTAAATACCATTTGGAGGCATTTAATGTTCGAGCAAAAACGGCTGATTTTCGACAAAAGAGATAACACCCCCCCATTACGTCATGCTTCAGAAATGTGGAAAATGGTCCGTTTTCAAATGTTTTATTTTTGAACGTCAGTTCACATTTGTAGGTGGATCATCAGTGTTAGAGCTAAAATTAGCATGTTTAAAGTGATTTTCATGCTTCCAGGGGCTCGGGAAGTTAATTAAATACCATTTGGAGGCATTTAATGTTCGAGCAAAAACGGCTGATTTTCGACAAAAGAGATAACACCCCCCCATTACGTCATGCTTCAGAAATGTGGAAAATGGTCCGTTTTCAAATGTTTTATTTTTGAATGTCAGTTCACATTTGTAGGTGGATCATCAGTGTTAGAGCTAAAATTAGCATGTTTAAAGTGATTTTCATGCTTCCAGGGGCCCAAAACACAAGATTTATGGAATGGTTAAAAGTGCATGAAAATGGCCAATTTACTCACTCTGAGTTCTCAAAAAGGGTTTCTTCACCCCGGGAAGTTAATTAAATACCATTTGGAGGCATTTAATGTTCGAGCAAAAACGGCTGATTTTCGACAAAAGAGATAACACCCCCCCATCACGTCATGCTTCAGAAATGTGGAAAATGGTCCGTTTTCAAATGTTTTATTTTTGAACGTCAGTTCACATTTGTAGGTGGATCATCAGTGTTAGAGCTAAAATTAGCATGTTTAAAGTGATTTTCATGCTTCCAGGGGCTCGGGAAGTTAATTAAATACCATTTGGAGGCATTTAATGTTCGAGCAAAAATGGCTGATTTTCGACAAAAGAGATAACACCTCCCCATTACGTCATGCTTCAGAAATGTGGAAAATGGTCCGTTTTCAAATGTTTTATTTTTGAACGTCAGTTCACATTTGTAGGTGGATCATCAGTGTTAGAGCTAAAATTAGCATGTTTAAAGTGATTTTCATGCTTCCAGGGGCTCGGGAAGTTAATTAAATACCATTTGGAGGCATTTAATGTTCGAGCAAAATCGGCTGATTTTCGACAAAAGAGATAACACCCCCCCATTACGTCATGCTTCAGAAATGTGGAAAATGGTCCGTTTTCAAATGTTTTATTTTTGAACGTCAGTTCACATTTGTAGGTGGATCATCAGTGTTAGAGCTAAAATTAGCATGTTTAAAGTGATTTTCATGCTTCCAGGGGCCCAAAACACAAGATTAATGGGAATGGTTAAAAGTGCATGAAAATGGCCAATTTACTCACTCTGAGTTCTCAAAAAGGGTTTCTTCACCCCGGGAAGTGAAATAAATACCATTTGGAGGCATTTAATGTTCGAGCAAAAACGGCTGATTTTCGACAAAAGAGATAACACCCCCCCATTACGTCATGCTTCAGAAATGTGGAAAATGGTCCGTTTTCAAATGTTTTATTTTTGAACGTCAGTTCACATTTGTAGGTGGATCATCAGTGTTATAGCTAAAATTAGCATGTTTAAAGTGATTTTCATGCTTCCACGGGCTCGGGAAGTTAATTAAATACCATTTGGAGGCATTTAATGTTCGAGCAAAAACGGCTGATTTTCGACAAAAGAGATAACACCCCCCCATTACGTCATGCTTCAGAAATGTGGAAAATGGTCCGTTTTCAAATGTTTTATTTTTGAACGTCAGTTCACATTTGTAGGTGGATCATCAGTGTTAGAGCTAAAATTAGCATGTTTAAAGTGATTTTCCTGCTTCCAGGGGCCCAAAACACAAGATTTATGGAATGGTTAAAAGTGCATGAAAATGGCCAATTTACTCACTCTGAGTTCTCAAAAAGGGTTTCTTCACCCCGGGATGTGAAATAAATACCATTTGGAGGCATTTAATGTTCGAGCAAAAACGGCTGATTTTCGACAAAAGAGATAACACCCCCCCATTACGTCATGCTTCAGAAATGTGGAAAATGGTCCGTTTTCAAATGTTTTATTTTTGAACGTCAGTTCACATTTGTAGGTGGATCATCAGTGTTAGAGCTAAAATTAGCATGTTTAAAGTGATTTTCATGCTTCCAGGGGCCCAAAACACAAGATTTATGGAATGGTTAAAAGTGCATGAAAATGGCCAATTTACTCACTCTGAGTTCTCAAAAAGGGTTTCCTCACCCCGGGAAGTTAATTAAATACCATTTGGAGGCATTTAATGTTCAAGCAAAAACAGCTGATTTTCGACAAAAGAGATAACACCCCCCCATTACGTCATGCTTCAGAAATGTGGAAAATGGTCCGTTTTTAAATGTTTTATTTTTGAACGTCAGTTCACATTTGTAGGTGGATCATCAGTGTTAGAGCTAAAATTAGCATGTTTAAAGTGATTTTCATGCTTCCAGGGGCTCGGGAAGTTAATTAAATACCATTTGGAGGCATTTAATGTTCGAGCAAAAACGGCTGATTTTCGACAAAAGAGATAACACCCCCCCATTACGTCATGCTTCAGAAATGTGGAAAATGGTCCGTTTTCAAATGTTTTATTTTTGAACGTCAGTTCACATTTGTAGGTGGATCATCAGTGTTAGAGCTAAAATTAGCATGTTTAAAGTGATTTTCATGCATCCAGGGGCTCGGGAAGTTAAATAAATACCATTTGGAGGCATTTAATGTTCGAGCAAAAAAGGCTGATTTTCGACGAAAGAGATAACACCCCCCCATTACGTCATGCTTCAGAAATGTGGAAAATGGTCCGTTTTCAAATGTTTTATTTTTGAACGTCAGTTCACATTTGTAGGTGGATCATCAGTGTTAGAGCTAAAATTAGCATGTTTAAAGTGATTTTCATGCTTCCAGGGGCCCAAAACACAAGATTTATGGAATGGTTAAAAGTGCATGAAAATGGCCAATTTACTCACTCTGAGTTCTCAAAAAGGGTTTCTTCACCCCGGGAAGTGAAATAAATACCATTTGGAGGCATTTAATGTTCGAGCAAAAACGGCTGATTTTCGACAAAAGAGATAACACCCCCCCATTACGTCATGCTTCAGAAATGTGGAAAATGGTCCGTTTTCAAATGTTTTATTTTTGAACGTCAGTTCACATTTGTAGGTGGATCATCAGTGTTAGAGCTAAAATTAGCATGTTTAAAGTGATTTTCATGCTTCCAGGGGCTCGGGAAGTGAAATAAATACCATTTGGAGGCATTTAATGTTCGAGCAAAAACGGCTGATTTTCGACAAAAGAGATAACACCCCCCCATTACGTCATGCTTCAGAAATGTGGAAAATGGTCCGTTTTCAAATGTTTTATTTTTGAACGTCAGTTCACATTTGTAGGTGGATCATCAGTGTTAGAGCTAAAATTAGCATGTTTAAAGTGATTTTCATGCTTCCAAGGGCCCAAAACACAAGATTTATGGAATGGTTAAAAGTGCATGAAAATGGCCAATTTACTCACTCTGAGTTCTCAAAAAGGGTTTCTTCACCCCGGGAAGTTAATTAAATACCATTTGGAGGCATTTAATGTTCGAGCAAAAACGGCTGATATTCGACAAAAGAGATAACACCCCCCCATTACGTCATGCTTCAGAAATGTGGAAAATGGTCCGTTTTCAAATGTTTTATTTTTTAAAGTCAGTTCACATTTGTAGGTGGATCATCAGTGTTACAGCTAAAATTAGCATGTTTTAAGTGATTTTCATGCATCCAGGGGCTCGGGAAGTTAAATAAATACCATTTGGAGGCATTTAATGTTCGAGCAAAAAAGGCTGATTTTCGACGAAAGAGATAACACCCCCCCATTACGTCATGCTTCAGAAATGTGGAAAATGGTCCGTTTTCAAATGTTTTATTTTTGAACGTCAGTTCACATTTGTAGGTGGATCATCAGTGTTAGAGCTAAAATTAGCATGTTTAAAGTGATTTTTATGCTTCCAGGGGCCCAAAACACAAGATTTATGGAATGGTTAAAAGTGCATGAAAATGGCCAATTTACTCACTCTGAGTTCTCAAAAAGGGTTTCTTCACCCCGGGAAGTGAAATAAATACCATTTGGAGGCATTTAATGTTCAAGCAAAAATGGCTGATTTTCGACAAAAGAGATAACACCCCCCCATTACGTCATGCTTCAGAAATGTGGAAAATGGTCCGTTTTCAAATGTTTTATTTTTGAACGTCAGTTCACATTTGTAGGTGGATCATCAGTGTTAGAGCTAAAATTAGCATGTTTAAAGTGATTTTCATGCTTCCAGGGGCTCGGGAAGTTAATTAAATACCATTTGGAGGCATTTAATGTTCGAGCAAAAACGGCTGATTTTGCGACAAAAGAGATAACACCCCCCCATTACGTCATGCTTCAGAAATGTGGAAAATGGTCCGTTTTCAAATGTTTTATTTTTGAACATCAGTTCACATTTGTAGGTGGATCATCAGTGTTAGAGCTAAAATTAGCATGTTTAAATTGATTTTCATGCTTCCAGGGGCCCAAAACACAAGATTTATGGAATGGTTAAAAGTGCATGAAAATGGCCAATTTACTCACTCTGAGTTCTCAAAAAGGGTTTCTTCACCCCGGGAAGTTAATTAAATACCATTTGGAGGCATTTAATGTTCGAGCAAAAACGGCTGATTTTCGACAAAAGAGATAACACCCCCCCATTACGTCATGCTTCAGAAATGTGGAAAATGGTCCGTTTTCAAATGTTTTATTTTTGAACGTCAGTTCACATTTGTAGGTGGATCATCAGTGTTAGAGCTAAAATTAGCATGTTTAAAGTGATTTTCATGCTTCCAGGGGCTCGGGAAGTTAATTAAATACCATTTGGAGGCATTTAATGTTCGAGCAAAAACGGCTGATTTTCGACAAAAGAGATAACACCCCCCCATTACGTCATGCTTCAGAAATGTGGAAAATGGTCCGTTTTCAAATGTTTTATTTTTGAACGTCAGTTCACATTTGTAGGTGGATCATCAGTGTTAGAGCTAAAATTAGCATGTTTAAAGTGATTTTCATGCTTCCAGGGGCCCAAAACACAAGATTTATGGAATGGTTAAAAGTGCATGAAAATGGCCAATTTACTCACTCTGAGTTCTCAAAAAGGGTTTCTTCACCCCGGGAAGTTAATTAAATACCATTTGGAGGCATTTAATGTTCGAGCAAAAACAGCTGATTTTCGACAAAAGAGATAACACCCCCCCATTACGTCATGCTTCAGAAATGTGGAAAATGGTCCGTTTTCAAATGTTTTATTTTTGAACGTCAGTTCACATTTGTAGGTGGATCATCAGTGTTAGAGCTAAAATTAGCATGTTTAAAGTGATTTTCATGCTTCCAGGGGCTCGGGAAGTTAATTAAATACCATTTGGAGGCATTTAATGTTCGAGCAAAAACGGCTGATTTTCGACAAAAGAGATAACACCCCCCCATTACGTCATGCTTCAGAAATGTGGAAAATGGTCCGTTTTCAAATGTTTTATTTTTGAACGTCAGATCACATTTGTAGGTGGATCATCAGTGTTAGAGCTAAAATTAGCATGTTTAAAGTGATTTTCATGCTTCCAGGGGCTCGGGAAGTTAATTAAATACCATTTGGAGGCATTTAATGTTCGAGCAAAAACGGCTGATTTTCGACAAAAGAGATAACACCCCCCCATTACGTCATGCTTCAGAAATGTGGAAAATGGTCCGTTTTCAAATGTTTTATTTTTGAACGTCAGTTCACATTTGTAGGTGGATCATCAGTGTTAGAGCTAAAATTAGCATGTTTAAAGTGATTTTCATGCTTCCAGGGGCTCGGGAAGTTAATTAAATACCATTTGGAGGCATTTAATGTTCGAGCAAAAACGGCTGATTTTCGACAAAAGAGATAACACCCCCCCATTACGTCATGCTTCAGAAATGTGGAAAATGGTCCGTTTTCAAATGTTTTATTTTTGAACGTCAGTTCACATTTGTAGGTGGATCATCAGTGTTAGAGCTAAAATTAGCATGTTTAAAGTGATTTTCATGCTTCCAGCGGCTCGGGAAGTTAATTAAATACCATTTGGAGGCATTTAATGTTCGAGCAAAAACGGCTGATTTTCGACAAAAGAGATAACACCCCCCATTACGTCATGCTTCAGAAATGTGGGAAATGGTCCGTTTTCAAATGTTTTTTTTTTGAACGTCATTTCACATTTGTAGGTGGATCATCAGTGTTAGAGCTAAAATTAGCATGTTTAAAGTGATTTTCATGCTTCCAGGGGCCCAAAACACAAGATTTATGGAATGGTTAAAAGTGCATGAAAATGGCCAATTTACTCACTCTGAGTTCTCAAAAAGGGTTTCTTCACCCCGGGAAGTTAATTAAATACCATTTGGAGGCATTTAATGTTCGAGCAAAAACGGCTGATTTTCGACAAAAGAGATAACACCCCCCCATTACGTCATGCTTCAGAAATGTGGAAAATGGTCCGTTTTCAAATGTTTTATTTTTGAACGTCAGTTCACATTTGTAGGTGGATCATCAGTGTTAGAGCTAAAATTAGCATGTTTAAAGTGATTTTCATGCTTCCAGGGGCTCGGGAAGTTAATTAAATACCATTTGGAGGCATTTAATGTTCGAGCAAAAACGGCTGATTTTCGACAAAAGAGATAACACCCCCCCATTACGTCATGCTTCAGAAATGTGGAAAATGGTCCGTTTTCAAATGTTTTATTTTTGAACGTCAGTTCACATTTGTAGGTGGATCATCAGTGTTAGAGCTAAAATTAGCATGTTTAAAGTGATTTTCATGCTTCCAGGGGCACAAAACACAAGATTAATGGAATGGTTAAAAGTGCATGAAAATGGCCAATTTACTCACTCTGAGTTCTCAAAAAGGGTTTCTTCACCCCGGGAAGTGAAATAAATACCATTTGGAGGCATTTAATGTTCGAGCAAAAACGGCTGATTTTCGACAAAAGAGATAACACCCCCCCATTACGTCATGCTTCAGAAATGTGGAAAATGGTCCGTTTTCAAATGTTTTATTTTTGAACGTCAGTTCACATTTGTAGGTGGATCATCAGTGTTAGAGCTAAAATTAGCATGTTTAAAGTGATTTTCATGCTTCCAGGGGCTCGGGAAGTTAATTAAATACCATTTGGAGGCATTTAATGTTCGAGCAAAAACGGCTGATTTTCGACAAAAGAGATAACACCCCCCCATTACGTCATGCTTCAGAAATGTGGAAAATGGTCCGTTTTCAAATGTTTTATTTTTGAACGTCAGTTCACATTTGTAGGTGGATCATCAGTGTTAGAGCTAAAATTAGCATGTTTAAAGTGATTTTCATGCTTCCAGCGGCTCGGGAAGTTAATTAAATACCATTTGGAGGCATTTAATGTTCGAGCAAAAACGGCTGATTTTCGACAAAAGAGATAACACCCCCCCATTACGTCATGCTTCAGAAATGTGGGAAATGGTCCGTTTTCAAATGTTTTTTTTTTGAACGTCATTTCACATTTGTAGGTGGATCATCAGTGTTAGAGCTAAAATTAGCATGTTTAAAGTGATTTTCATGCTTCCAGGGGCCCAAAACACAAGATTTATGGAATGGTTAAAAGTGCATGAAAATGGCCAATTTACTCACTCTGAGTTCTCAAAAAGGGTTTCTTCACCCCGGGAAGTTAATTAAATACCATTTGGAGGCATTTAATGTTCGAGCAAAAACGGCTGATTTTCGACAAAAGAGATAACACCCCCCCATTACGTCATGCTTCAGAAATGTGGAAAATGGTCCGTTTTCAAATGTTTTATTTTTGAACGTCAGTTCACATTTGTAGGTGGATCATCAGTGTTAGAGCTAAAATTAGCATGTTTAAAGTGATTTTCATGCTTCCAGGGGCTCGGGAAGTTAATTAAATACCATTTGGAGGCATTTAATGTTCGAGCAAAAACGGCTGATTTTCGACAAAAGAGATAACACCCCCCCATTACGTCATGCTTCAGAAATGTGGAAAATGGTCCGTTTTCAAATGTTTTATTTTTGAACGTCAGTTCACATTTGTAGGTGGATCATCAGTGTTAGAGCTAAAATTAGCATGTTTAAAGTGATTTTCATGCTTCCAGGGGCACAAAACACAAGATTAATGGAATGGTTAAAAGTGCATGAAAATGGCCAATTTACTCACTCTGAGTTCTCAAAAAGGGTTTCTTCACCCCGGGAAGTGAAATAAATACCATTTGGAGGCATTTAATGTTCGAGCAAAAACGGCTGATTTTCGACAAAAGAGATAACACCCCCCCATTACGTCATGCTTCAGAAATGTGGAAAATGGTCCGTTTTCAAATGTTTTATTTTTGAACGTCAGTTCACATTTGTAGGTGGATCATCAGTGTTAGAGCTAAAATTAGCATGTTTAAAGTGATTTTCATGCTTCCAGGGGCCCAAAACACAAGATTTATGGAATGGTTAAAAGTGCATGAAAATGGCCAATTTACTCACTCTGAGTTCTCAAAAGGGGTTTCTTCACCCCGGGAAGTGAAATAAATACCATTTGGAGGCATTTAATGTTCGAGCAAAAACGGCTGATTTTCGACAAAAGAGATAACACCCCCCCATTACGTCATGCTTCAGAAATGTGGAAAATGGTCCGTTTTCAAATGTTTTATTTTTGAACGTCAGTTCACATTTGTAGGTGGATCATCAGTGTTAGAGCTAAAATTAGCATGTTTAAAGTGATTTTCATGCTTCCAGGGGCTCAGGAAGTTAATTAAATACCATTTGGAGGCATTTAATGTTCGAGCAAAAACGGCTGATTTTCGACAAAAGAGATAACACCCCCCCATTACGTCATGCTTCAGAAATGTGGAAAATGGTCCGTTTTCAAATGTTTTATTTTTGAACGTCAGTTCACATTTGTAGGTGGATCATCAGTGTTAGAGCTAAAATTAGCATGTTTAAAGTGATTTTCATGCTTCCAGGGGCCCAAAACACAAGATTAATGGAATGGTTAAAAGTGCATGAAAATGGCCAATTTACTCACTCTGAGTTCTCAAAAAGGGTTTCTTCACCCCGGGAAGTGAAATAAATACCATTTGGAGGCATTTAATGTTCGAGCAAAAACGGCTGATTTTCGACAAAAGAGATAACACCCCCCCATTACGTCATGCTTCAGAAATGTGGAAAATGGTCCGTTTTCAAATGTTTTATTTTTGAACGTCAGTTCACATTTGTAGGTGGATCATCAGTGTTAGAGCTAAAATTAGCATGTTTAAAGTGATTTTCATGCTTCCAGGTGCTCGGGAAGTTAATTAAATACCATTTGGAGGCATTTAATGTTCGAGCAAAAACGGCTGATTTTCGACAAAAGAGATAACACCCCCCCATTACGTCATGCTTCAGAAATGTGGAAAATGGTCCGTTTTCAAATGTTTTATTTTTGAACGTCAGTTCACATTTGTAGGTGGATCATCAGTGTTAGAGCTAAAATTAGCATGTTTAAAGTGATTTTCATGCTTCCAGGGGCTCGGGAAGTTAATTAAATACCATTTGGAGGCATTTAATGTTCGAGCAAAAACGGCTGATTTTCGACAAAAGAGATAACACCCCCCCATTACGTCATGCTTCAGAAATGTGGAAAATGGTCCGTTTTCAAATGTTTTATTTTTGAACGTCAGTTCACATTTGTAGGTGGATCATCAGTGTTAGAGCTAAAATTAGCATGTTTAAAGTGATTTTCATGCTTCCAGGGGCTCGGGAAGTTAATTAAATACCATTTGGAGGCATTTAATGTTCGAGCAAAAACGGCTGATTTTCGACAAAAGAGATAACACCCCCCCATTACGTCATGCTTCAGAAATGTGGAAAATGGTCAGTTTTCAAATGTTTTATTTTTGAACGTCAGTTCACATTTGTAGGTGGATCATCAGTGTTAGAGCTAAAATTAGCATGTTTAAAGTGATTTTCATGCTTCCAGGGGCCCAAAACACAAGATTTATGGAATGGTTAAAAGTGCATGAAAATGGCCAATTTACTCACTCTGAGTTCTCAAAAAGGGTTTCTTCACCCCGGGAAGTTAATTAAATACCATTTGGAGGCATTTAATGTTCGAGCAAAAACGGCTGATTTTCGACAAAAGAGATAACACCCCCCCATTACGTCATGCTTCAGAAATGTGGAAAATGGTCCGTTTTCAAATGTTTTATTTTTGAACATCAGTTCACATTTGTAGGTGGATCATCAGTGTTAGAGCTAAAATTAGCATGTTTAAAGTGATTTTCATGCTTCCAGGGGCTCGGGAAGTTAATTAAATACCATTTGGAGGCATTTAATGTTCGAGCAAAAACGGCTGATTTTCGACAAAAGAGATAACACCCCCCGTTACGTCATGCTTCAGAAATGTGGAAAATGGTCCGTTTTCAAATGTTTTATTTTTGAACGTCAGTTCACATTTGTAGGTGGATCATCAGTGTTAGAGCTAAAATTAGCATGTTTAAAGTGATTTTCATGCTTCCAGGGGCCCAAAACACAAGATTAATGGAATGGTTAAAAGTGCATGAAAATGGCCAATTTACTCACTCTGAGTTCTCAAAAAGGGTTTCTTCACCCCGGGAAGTGAAATAAATACCATTTGGAGGCATTTAATGTTCGAGCAAAAACGGCTGATTTTCGACAAAAGAGATAACACCCCCCCATTACGTCATGCTTCAGAAATGTGGAAAATGGTCCGTTTTCAAATGTTTTATTTTTGAACGTCAGTTCACATTTGTAGGTGGATCATCAGTGTTAGAGCTAAAATTAGCATGTTTAAAGTGATTTTCATGCTTCCAGGGGCTCGGGAAGTTAATTAAATACCATTTGGAGGCATTTAATGTTCGAGCAAAAACGGCTGATTTTCGACAAAAGAGATAACACCCCCCCATTACGTCATGCTTCAGAAATGTGGAAAATGGTCCATTTTCAAATGTTTTATTTTTGAACGTCAGTTCACATTTGTAGGTGGATCATCAGTGTTAGAGCTAAAATTAGCATGTTTAAAGTGATTTTCATGCTTCCAGGGGCCCAAAACACAAGATTTATGGAATGGTTAAAAGTGCATGAAAATGGCCAATTTACTCACTCTGAGTTCTCAAAAAGGGTTTCTTCACCCCGGGAAGTTAATTAAATACCATTTGGAGGCATTTAATGTTCGAGCAAAAACGGCTGATTTTCGACAAAAGAGATAACACCCCCCCATTACGTCATGCTTCAGAAATGTGGAAAATGGTCCGTTTTCAAATGTTTTATTTTTGAACGTCAGTTCACATTTGTAGGTGGATCATCAGTGTTAGAGCTAAAATTAGCATGTTTAAAGTGATTTTCATGCTTCCAGGGGCTCGGGAAGTTAATTAAATACCATTTGGAGGCATTTAATGTTCGAGCAAAAACGGCTGATTTTCGACAAAAGAGATAACACCCCCCCATTACGTCATGCTTCAGAAATGTGGAAAATGGTCAGTTTTCAAATGTTTTATTTTTGAACGTCAGTCCACATTTGTAGGTGGATCATCAGTGTTAGAGCTAAAATTAGCATGTTTAAAGTGATTTTCATGCTTCCAGGGGCTCGGGAAGTTAATTAAATACCATTTGGAGGCATTTAATGTTCGAGCAAAATCGGCTGATTTTCGACAAAAGAGATAACACCCCCCCATTACGTCATGCTTCAGAAATGTGGAAAATGGTCCGTTTTCAAATGTTTTATTTTTGAACGTCAGTTCACATTTGTAGGTGGATCATCAGTGTTAGAGCTAAAATTAGCATGTTTAAAGTGATTTTCATGCTTCCAGGGGCCCAAAACACAAGATTAATGGAATGGTTAAAAGTGCATGAAAATGGCCAATTTACTCACTCTGAGTTCTCAAAAAGGGTTTCTTCACCCCGGGAAGTGAAATAAATACCATTTGGAGGCATTTAATGTTCGAGCAAAAACGGCTGATTTTCGACAAAAGAGATAACACCCCCCCATTACGTCATGCTTCAGAAATGTGGAAAATGGTCCGTTTTCAAATGTTTTATTTTTGAACGTCAGTTCACATTTGTAGGTGGATCATCAGTGTTATAGCTAAAATTAGCATGTTTAAAGTGATTTTCATGCTTCCACGGGCTCGGGAAGTTAATTAAATACCATTTGGAGGCATTTAATGTTCGAGCAAAAACGGCTGATTTTCGACAAAAGAGATAACACCCCCCCATTACGTCATGCTTCAGAAATGTGGAAAATGGTCCGTTTTCAAATGTTTTATTTTTGAACGTCAGTTCACATTTGTAGGTGGATCATCAGTGTTAGAGCTAAAATTAGCATGTTTAAAGTGATTTTCCTGCTTCCAGGGGCCCAAAACACAAGATTTATGGAATGGTTAAAAGTGCATGAAAATGGCCAATTTACTCACTCTGAGTTCTCAAAAAGGGTTTCTTCACCCCGGGATGTGAAATAAATACCATTTGGAGGCATTTAATGTTCGAGCAAAAACGGCTGATTTTCGACAAAAGAGATAACACCCCCCCATTACGTCATGCTTCAGAAATGTGGAAAATGGTCCGTTTTCAAATGTTTTATTTTTGAACGTCAGTTCACATTTGTAGGTGGATCATCAGTGTTAGAGCTAAAATTAGCATGTTTAAAGTGATTTTCATGCTTCCAGGGGCCCAAAACACAAGATTTATGGAATGGTTAAAAGTGCATGAAAATGGCCAATTTACTCACTCTGAGTTCTCAAAAAGGGTTTCCTCACCCCGGGAAGTTAATTAAATACCATTTGGAGGCATTTAATGTTCAAGCAAAAACAGCTGATTTTCGACAAAAGAGATAACACCCCCCCATTACGTCATGCTTCAGAAATGTGGAAAATGGTCCGTTTTTAAATGTTTTATTTTTGAACGTCAGTTCACATTTGTAGGTGGATCATCAGTGTTAGAGCTAAAATTAGCATGTTTAAAGTGATTTTCATGCTTCCAGGGGCTCGGGAAGTTAATTAAATACCATTTGGAGGCATTTAATGTTCGAGCAAAAACGGCTGATTTTCGACAAAAGAGATAACACCCCCCCATTACGTCATGCTTCAGAAATGTGGAAAATGGTCCGTTTTCAAATGTTTTATTTTTGAACGTCAGTTCACATTTGTAGGTGGATCATCAGTGTTAGAGCTAAAATTAGCATGTTTAAAGTGATTTTCATGCATCCAGGGGCTCGGGAAGTTAAATAAATACCATTTGGAGGCATTTAATGTTCGAGCAAAAAAGGCTGATTTTCGACGAAAGAGATAACACCCCCCCATTACGTCATGCTTCAGAAATGTGGAAAATGGTCCGTTTTCAAATGTTTTATTTTTGAACGTCAGTTCACATTTGTAGGTGGATCATCAGTGTTAGAGCTAAAATTAGCATGTTTAAAGTGATTTTCATGCTTCCAGGGGCCCAAAACACAAGATTTATGGAATGGTTAAAAGTGCATGAAAATGGCCAATTTACTCACTCTGAGTTCTCAAAAAGGGTTTCTTCACCCCGGGAAGTGAAATAAATACCATTTGGAGGCATTTAATGTTCGAGCAAAAACGGCTGATTTTCGACAAAAGAGATAACACCCCCCCATTACGTCATGCTTCAGAAATGTGGAAAATGGTCCGTTTTCAAATGTTTTATTTTTGAACGTCAGTTCACATTTGTAGGTGGATCATCAGTGTTAGAGCTAAAATTAGCATGTTTAAAGTGATTTTCATGCTTCCAGGGGCTCGGGAAGTGAAATAAATACCATTTGGAGGCATTTAATGTTCGAGCAAAAACGGCTGATTTTCGACAAAAGAGATAACACCCCCCCATTACGTCATGCTTCAGAAATGTGGAAAATGGTCCGTTTTCAAATGTTTTATTTTTGAACGTCAGTTCACATTTGTAGGTGGATCATCAGTGTTAGAGCTAAAATTAGCATGTTTAAAGTGATTTTCATGCTTCCAAGGGCCCAAAACACAAGATTTATGGAATGGTTAAAAGTGCATGAAAATGGCCAATTTACTCACTCTGAGTTCTCAAAAAGGGTTTCTTCACCCCGGGAAGTTAATTAAATACCATTTGGAGGCATTTAATGTTCGAGCAAAAACGGCTGATATTCGACAAAAGAGATAACACCCCCCCATTACGTCATGCTTCAGAAATGTGGAAAATGGTCCGTTTTCAAATGTTTTATTTTTTAAAGTCAGTTCACATTTGTAGGTGGATCATCAGTGTTACAGCTAAAATTAGCATGTTTTAAGTGATTTTCATGCATCCAGGGGCTCGGGAAGTTAAATAAATACCATTTGGAGGCATTTAATGTTCGAGCAAAAAAGGCTGATTTTCGACGAAAGAGATAACACCCCCCCATTACGTCATGCTTCAGAAATGTGGAAAATGGTCCGTTTTCAAATGTTTTATTTTTGAACGTCAGTTCACATTTGTAGGTGGATCATCAGTGTTAGAGCTAAAATTAGCATGTTTAAAGTGATTTTTATGCTTCCAGGGGCCCAAAACACAAGATTTATGGAATGGTTAAAAGTGCATGAAAATGGCCAATTTACTCACTCTGAGTTCTCAAAAAGGGTTTCTTCACCCCGGGAAGTGAAATAAATACCATTTGGAGGCATTTAATGTTCAAGCAAAAATGGCTGATTTTCGACAAAAGAGATAACACCCCCCCATTACGTCATGCTTCAGAAATGTGGAAAATGGTCCGTTTTCAAATGTTTTATTTTTGAACGTCAGTTCACATTTGTAGGTGGATCATCAGTGTTAGAGCTAAAATTAGCATGTTTAAAGTGATTTTCATGCTTCCAGGGGCTCGGGAAGTTAATTAAATACCATTTGGAGGCATTTAATGTTCGAGCAAAAACGGCTGATTTTGCGACAAAAGAGATAACACCCCCCCATTACGTCATGCTTCAGAAATGTGGAAAATGGTCCGTTTTCAAATGTTTTATTTTTGAACATCAGTTCACATTTGTAGGTGGATCATCAGTGTTAGAGCTAAAATTAGCATGTTTAAATTGATTTTCATGCTTCCAGGGGCCCAAAACACAAGATTTATGGAATGGTTAAAAGTGCATGAAAATGGCCAATTTACTCACTCTGAGTTCTCAAAAAGGGTTTCTTCACCCCGGGAAGTTAATTAAATACCATTTGGAGGCATTTAATGTTCGAGCAAAAACGGCTGATTTTCGACAAAAGAGATAACACCCCCCCATTACGTCATGCTTCAGAAATGTGGAAAATGGTCCGTTTTCAAATGTTTTATTTTTGAACGTCAGTTCACATTTGTAGGTGGATCATCAGTGTTAGAGCTAAAATTAGCATGTTTAAAGTGATTTTCATGCTTCCAGGGGCTCGGGAAGTTAATTAAATACCATTTGGAGGCATTTAATGTTCGAGCAAAAACGGCTGATTTTCGACAAAAGAGATAACACCCCCCCATTACGTCATGCTTCAGAAATGTGGAAAATGGTCCGTTTTCAAATGTTTTATTTTTGAACGTCAGTTCACATTTGTAGGTGGATCATCAGTGTTAGAGCTAAAATTAGCATGTTTAAAGTGATTTTCATGCTTCCAGGGGCCCAAAACACAAGATTTATGGAATGGTTAAAAGTGCATGAAAATGGCCAATTTACTCACTCTGAGTTCTCAAAAAGGGTTTCTTCACCCCGGGAAGTTAATTAAATACCATTTGGAGGCATTTAATGTTCGAGCAAAAACAGCTGATTTTCGACAAAAGAGATAACACCCCCCCATTACGTCATGCTTCAGAAATGTGGAAAATGGTCCGTTTTCAAATGTTTTATTTTTGAACGTCAGTTCACATTTGTAGGTGGATCATCAGTGTTAGAGCTAAAATTAGCATGTTTAAAGTGATTTTCATGCTTCCAGGGGCTCGGGAAGTTAATTAAATACCATTTGGAGGCATTTAATGTTCGAGCAAAAACGGCTGATTTTCGACAAAAGAGATAACACCCCCCCATTACGTCATGCTTCAGAAATGTGGAAAATGGTCCGTTTTCAAATGTTTTATTTTTGAACGTCAGATCACATTTGTAGGTGGATCATCAGTGTTAGAGCTAAAATTAGCATGTTTAAAGTGATTTTCATGCTTCCAGGGGCTCGGGAAGTTAATTAAATACCATTTGGAGGCATTTAATGTTCGAGCAAAAACGGCTGATTTTCGACAAAAGAGATAACACCCCCCCATTACGTCATGCTTCAGAAATGTGGAAAATGGTCCGTTTTCAAATGTTTTATTTTTGAACGTCAGTTCACATTTGTAGGTGGATCATCAGTGTTAGAGCTAAAATTAGCATGTTTAAAGTGATTTTCATGCTTCCAGGGGCTCGGGAAGTTAATTAAATACCATTTGGAGGCATTTAATGTTCGAGCAAAAACGGCTGATTTTCGACAAAAGAGATAACACCCCCCCATTACGTCATGCTTCAGAAATGTGGAAAATGGTCCGTTTTCAAATGTTTTATTTTTGAACGTCAGTTCACATTTGTAGGTGGATCATCAGTGTTAGAGCTAAAATTAGCATGTTTAAAGTGATTTTCATGCTTCCAGCGGCTCGGGAAGTTAATTAAATACCATTTGGAGGCATTTAATGTTCGAGCAAAAACGGCTGATTTTCGACAAAAGAGATAACACCCCCCATTACGTCATGCTTCAGAAATGTGGGAAATGGTCCGTTTTCAAATGTTTTTTTTTTGAACGTCATTTCACATTTGTAGGTGGATCATCAGTGTTAGAGCTAAAATTAGCATGTTTAAAGTGATTTTCATGCTTCCAGGGGCCCAAAACACAAGATTTATGGAATGGTTAAAAGTGCATGAAAATGGCCAATTTACTCACTCTGAGTTCTCAAAAAGGGTTTCTTCACCCCGGGAAGTTAATTAAATACCATTTGGAGGCATTTAATGTTCGAGCAAAAACGGCTGATTTTCGACAAAAGAGATAACACCCCCCCATTACGTCATGCTTCAGAAATGTGGAAAATGGTCCGTTTTCAAATGTTTTATTTTTGAACGTCAGTTCACATTTGTAGGTGGATCATCAGTGTTAGAGCTAAAATTAGCATGTTTAAAGTGATTTTCATGCTTCCAGGGGCTCGGGAAGTTAATTAAATACCATTTGGAGGCATTTAATGTTCGAGCAAAAACGGCTGATTTTCGACAAAAGAGATAACACCCCCCCATTACGTCATGCTTCAGAAATGTGGAAAATGGTCCGTTTTCAAATGTTTTATTTTTGAACGTCAGTTCACATTTGTAGGTGGATCATCAGTGTTAGAGCTAAAATTAGCATGTTTAAAGTGATTTTCATGCTTCCAGGGGCACAAAACACAAGATTAATGGAATGGTTAAAAGTGCATGAAAATGGCCAATTTACTCACTCTGAGTTCTCAAAAAGGGTTTCTTCACCCCGGGAAGTGAAATAAATACCATTTGGAGGCATTTAATGTTCGAGCAAAAACGGCTGATTTTCGACAAAAGAGATAACACCCCCCCATTACGTCATGCTTCAGAAATGTGGAAAATGGTCCGTTTTCAAATGTTTTATTTTTGAACGTCAGTTCACATTTGTAGGTGGATCATCAGTGTTAGAGCTAAAATTAGCATGTTTAAAGTGATTTTCATGCTTCCAGGGGCTCGGGAAGTTAATTAAATACCATTTGGAGGCATTTAATGTTCGAGCAAAAACGGCTGATTTTCGACAAAAGAGATAACACCCCCCCATTACGTCATGCTTCAGAAATGTGGAAAATGGTCCGTTTTCAAATGTTTTATTTTTGAACGTCAGTTCACATTTGTAGGTGGATCATCAGTGTTAGAGCTAAAATTAGCATGTTTAAAGTGATTTTCATGCTTCCAGCGGCTCGGGAAGTTAATTAAATACCATTTGGAGGCATTTAATGTTCGAGCAAAAACGGCTGATTTTCGACAAAAGAGATAACACCCCCCCATTACGTCATGCTTCAGAAATGTGGGAAATGGTCCGTTTTCAAATGTTTTTTTTTTGAACGTCATTTCACATTTGTAGGTGGATCATCAGTGTTAGAGCTAAAATTAGCATGTTTAAAGTGATTTTCATGCTTCCAGGGGCCCAAAACACAAGATTTATGGAATGGTTAAAAGTGCATGAAAATGGCCAATTTACTCACTCTGAGTTCTCAAAAAGGGTTTCTTCACCCCGGGAAGTTAATTAAATACCATTTGGAGGCATTTAATGTTCGAGCAAAAACGGCTGATTTTCGACAAAAGAGATAACACCCCCCCATTACGTCATGCTTCAGAAATGTGGAAAATGGTCCGTTTTCAAATGTTTTATTTTTGAACGTCAGTTCACATTTGTAGGTGGATCATCAGTGTTAGAGCTAAAATTAGCATGTTTAAAGTGATTTTCATGCTTCCAGGGGCTCGGGAAGTTAATTAAATACCATTTGGAGGCATTTAATGTTCGAGCAAAAACGGCTGATTTTCGACAAAAGAGATAACACCCCCCCATTACGTCATGCTTCAGAAATGTGGAAAATGGTCCGTTTTCAAATGTTTTATTTTTGAACGTCAGTTCACATTTGTAGGTGGATCATCAGTGTTAGAGCTAAAATTAGCATGTTTAAAGTGATTTTCATGCTTCCAGGGGCACAAAACACAAGATTAATGGAATGGTTAAAAGTGCATGAAAATGGCCAATTTACTCACTCTGAGTTCTCAAAAAGGGTTTCTTCACCCCGGGAAGTGAAATAAATACCATTTGGAGGCATTTAATGTTCGAGCAAAAACGGCTGATTTTCGACAAAAGAGATAACACCCCCCCATTACGTCATGCTTCAGAAATGTGGAAAATGGTCCGTTTTCAAATGTTTTATTTTTGAACGTCAGTTCACATTTGTAGGTGGATCATCAGTGTTAGAGCTAAAATTAGCATGTTTAAAGTGATTTTCATGCTTCCAGGGGCCCAAAACACAAGATTTATGGAATGGTTAAAAGTGCATGAAAATGGCCAATTTACTCACTCTGAGTTCTCAAAAGGGGTTTCTTCACCCCGGGAAGTGAAATAAATACCATTTGGAGGCATTTAATGTTCGAGCAAAAACGGCTGATTTTCGACAAAAGAGATAACACCCCCCCATTACGTCATGCTTCAGAAATGTGGAAAATGGTCCGTTTTCAAATGTTTTATTTTTGAACGTCAGTTCACATTTGTAGGTGGATCATCAGTGTTAGAGCTAAAATTAGCATGTTTAAAGTGATTTTCATGCTTCCAGGGGCTCAGGAAGTTAATTAAATACCATTTGGAGGCATTTAATGTTCGAGCAAAAACGGCTGATTTTCGACAAAAGAGATAACACCCCCCCATTACGTCATGCTTCAGAAATGTGGAAAATGGTCCGTTTTCAAATGTTTTATTTTTGAACGTCAGTTCACATTTGTAGGTGGATCATCAGTGTTAGAGCTAAAATTAGCATGTTTAAAGTGATTTTCATGCTTCCAGGGGCCCAAAACACAAGATTAATGGAATGGTTAAAAGTGCATGAAAATGGCCAATTTACTCACTCTGAGTTCTCAAAAAGGGTTTCTTCACCCCGGGAAGTGAAATAAATACCATTTGGAGGCATTTAATGTTCGAGCAAAAACGGCTGATTTTCGACAAAAGAGATAACACCCCCCCATTACGTCATGCTTCAGAAATGTGGAAAATGGTCCGTTTTCAAATGTTTTATTTTTGAACGTCAGTTCACATTTGTAGGTGGATCATCAGTGTTAGAGCTAAAATTAGCATGTTTAAAGTGATTTTCATGCTTCCAGGTGCTCGGGAAGTTAATTAAATACCATTTGGAGGCATTTAATGTTCGAGCAAAAACGGCTGATTTTCGACAAAAGAGATAACACCCCCCCATTACGTCATGCTTCAGAAATGTGGAAAATGGTCCGTTTTCAAATGTTTTATTTTTGAACGTCAGTTCACATTTGTAGGTGGATCATCAGTGTTAGAGCTAAAATTAGCATGTTTAAAGTGATTTTCATGCTTCCAGGGGCTCGGGAAGTTAATTAAATACCATTTGGAGGCATTTAATGTTCGAGCAAAAACGGCTGATTTTCGACAAAAGAGATAACACCCCCCCATTACGTCATGCTTCAGAAATGTGGAAAATGGTCCGTTTTCAAATGTTTTATTTTTGAACGTCAGTTCACATTTGTAGGTGGATCATCAGTGTTAGAGCTAAAATTAGCATGTTTAAAGTGATTTTCATGCTTCCAGGGGCTCGGGAAGTTAATTAAATACCATTTGGAGGCATTTAATGTTCGAGCAAAAACGGCTGATTTTCGACAAAAGAGATAACACCCCCCCATTACGTCATGCTTCAGAAATGTGGAAAATGGTCAGTTTTCAAATGTTTTATTTTTGAACGTCAGTTCACATTTGTAGGTGGATCATCAGTGTTAGAGCTAAAATTAGCATGTTTAAAGTGATTTTCATGCTTCCAGGGGCCCAAAACACAAGATTTATGGAATGGTTAAAAGTGCATGAAAATGGCCAATTTACTCACTCTGAGTTCTCAAAAAGGGTTTCTTCACCCCGGGAAGTTAATTAAATACCATTTGGAGGCATTTAATGTTCGAGCAAAAACGGCTGATTTTCGACAAAAGAGATAACACCCCCCCATTACGTCATGCTTCAGAAATGTGGAAAATGGTCCGTTTTCAAATGTTTTATTTTTGAACATCAGTTCACATTTGTAGGTGGATCATCAGTGTTAGAGCTAAAATTAGCATGTTTAAAGTGATTTTCATGCTTCCAGGGGCTCGGGAAGTTAATTAAATACCATTTGGAGGCATTTAATGTTCGAGCAAAAACGGCTGATTTTCGACAAAAGAGATAACACCCCCCGTTACGTCATGCTTCAGAAATGTGGAAAATGGTCCGTTTTCAAATGTTTTATTTTTGAACGTCAGTTCACATTTGTAGGTGGATCATCAGTGTTAGAGCTAAAATTAGCATGTTTAAAGTGATTTTCATGCTTCCAGGGGCCCAAAACACAAGATTAATGGAATGGTTAAAAGTGCATGAAAATGGCCAATTTACTCACTCTGAGTTCTCAAAAAGGGTTTCTTCACCCCGGGAAGTGAAATAAATACCATTTGGAGGCATTTAATGTTCGAGCAAAAACGGCTGATTTTCGACAAAAGAGATAACACCCCCCCATTACGTCATGCTTCAGAAATGTGGAAAATGGTCCGTTTTCAAATGTTTTATTTTTGAACGTCAGTTCACATTTGTAGGTGGATCATCAGTGTTAGAGCTAAAATTAGCATGTTTAAAGTGATTTTCATGCTTCCAGGGGCTCGGGAAGTTAATTAAATACCATTTGGAGGCATTTAATGTTCGAGCAAAAACGGCTGATTTTCGACAAAAGAGATAACACCCCCCCATTACGTCATGCTTCAGAAATGTGGAAAATGGTCCATTTTCAAATGTTTTATTTTTGAACGTCAGTTCACATTTGTAGGTGGATCATCAGTGTTAGAGCTAAAATTAGCATGTTTAAAGTGATTTTCATGCTTCCAGGGGCCCAAAACACAAGATTTATGGAATGGTTAAAAGTGCATGAAAATGGCCAATTTACTCACTCTGAGTTCTCAAAAAGGGTTTCTTCACCCCGGGAAGTTAATTAAATACCATTTGGAGGCATTTAATGTTCGAGCAAAAACGGCTGATTTTCGACAAAAGAGATAACACCCCCCCATTACGTCATGCTTCAGAAATGTGGAAAATGGTCCGTTTTCAAATGTTTTATTTTTGAACGTCAGTTCACATTTGTAGGTGGATCATCAGTGTTAGAGCTAAAATTAGCATGTTTAAAGTGATTTTCATGCTTCCAGGGGCTCGGGAAGTTAATTAAATACCATTTGGAGGCATTTAATGTTCGAGCAAAAACGGCTGATTTTCGACAAAAGAGATAACACCCCCCCATTACGTCATGCTTCAGAAATGTGGAAAATGGTCAGTTTTCAAATGTTTTATTTTTGAACGTCAGTCCACATTTGTAGGTGGATCATCAGTGTTAGAGCTAAAATTAGCATGTTTAAAGTGATTTTCATGCTTCCAGGGGCCCAAAACACAAGATTAATGGAATGGTTAAAAGTGCATGAAAATGGCCAATTTACTCACTCTGAGTTCTCAAAAAGGGTTTCTTCACCCCGGGAAGTGAAATAAATACCATTTGGAGGCATTTAATGTTCGAGCAAAAACGGCTGATTTTCGACAAAAGAGATAACACCCCCCCATTACGTCATGCTTCAGGAATGTGGAAAATGGTCCGTTTTCAAATGTTTTATTTTTGAACGTCAGTTCACATTTGTAGGTGGATCATCAGTGTTAGAGCTAAAATTAGCATGTTTAAAGTGATTTTCATGCTTCCAGGGGCTCGGGAAGTTAATTAAATACCATTTGGAGGCATTTAATGTTCGAGCAAAAACGGCTGATTTTCGACAAAAGAGGTAACACCCCCCCATTACGTCATGCTTCAGAAATGTGGAAAATGGTCCGTTTTCAAATGTTTTATTTTTGAACGTCAGTTCACATTTGTAGGTGGATCATCAGTGTTAGAGCTAAAATTAGCATGTTTAAAGTGATTTTCATGCTTCCAGGGGCCCAAAACACAAGATTTATGGAATGGTTAAAAGTGCATGAAAATGGCCAATTTACTCACTCTGAGTTCTCAAAAAGGGTTTCTTCACCCCGGGAAGTGAAATAAATACCATTTGGAGGCATTTAATGTTCGAGCAAAAACGGCTGATTTTCGACAAAAGAGATAACACCCCCCCATTACGTCATGCTTCAGAAATGTGGAAAATGGTCCGTTTTCAAATGTTTTATTTTTGAACGTCAGTTCACATTTGTAGGTGGATCATCAGTGTTAGAGCTAAAATTAGCATGTTTAAAGTGATTTTCATGCTTCCAGGGGCTCGGGAAGTTAATTAAATACCATTTGGAGGCATTTAATGTTCGAGCAAAAACGGCTGATTTTCGACAAAAGAGATAACACCCCCCCATTACGTCATGCTTCAGAAATGTGGAAAATGGTCCGTTTTCAAATGTTTTATTTTTGAACGTCAGTTCACATTTGTAGGTGGATCATCAGTGTTAGAGCTAAAATTAGCATGTTTAAAGTGATTTTCATGCTTCCAGGGGCCCAAAACACAAGATTAATGGAATGGTTAAAAGTGCATGAAAATGGCCAATTTACTCACTCTGAGTTCTCAAAAAGGGTTTCTTCACCCCGGGAAGTGAAATAAATACCATTTGGAGGCATTTAATGTTCGAGCAAAAACGGCTGATTTTCGACAAAAGAGATAACACCCCCCCATTACGTCATGCTCCAGAAATGTGGAAAATGGTCCGTTTTCAAATGTTTTATTTTTGAACGTCAGTTCACATTTGTAGGTGGATCATCAGTGTTAGAGCTAAAATTAGCATGTTTAAAGTGATTTTCATGCTTCCAGGGGCCCAAAACACAAGATTTATGGAATGGTTAAAAGTGCATGAAAATGGCCAATTTACTCACTCTGAGTTCTCAAAAAGGGTTTCTTCACCCCGGGAAGTTAATTAAATACCATTTGGAGGCATTTAATGTTCGAGCAAAAACGGCTGATTTTCGACAAAAGAGATAACACCCCCCCATTACGTCATGCTTCAGAAATGTGGAAAATGGTCCGTTTTCAAATGTTTTATTTTTGAATGTCAGTTCACATTTGTAGGTGGATCATCCGTGTTAGAGCTAAAATTAGCATGTTTAAAGTGATTTTCATGCTTCCAGGGGCTCGGGAAGTGAAATAAATACCATTTGGAGGCATTTAATGTTCGAGCAAAAACGGCTGATTTTCGACAAAAGAGATAACACCCCCCCATTACGTCATGCTTCAGAAATGTGGAAAATGGTCCGTTTTCAAATGTTTTATTTTTGAACGTCAATTCACATTTGTAGGTGGATCATCAGTGTTAGAGCTAAAATTAGCATGTTTAAAGTGATTTTCATGCTTCCAGGGGCTCGGGAAGTTACTTAAATACCATTTGGAGGCAGTTAATGTTCGAGCAAAAACGGCTGATTTTCGACAAAAGAGATAACACCCCCCCATTACGTCATGCTTCAGAAATGTGGAAAATGGTCCGTTTTCAAATGTTTTATTTTTGAACGTCAGTTCACATTTGTAGGTGGATCATCAGTGTTAGAGCTAAAATTAGCATGTTTAAAGTGATTTTCATGCTTCCAGGGGCCCAAAACACAAGATTTATGGAATGGTTAAAAGTGCATGAAAATGGCCAATTTACTCACTCTGAGTTCTCAAAAAGGGTTTCTTCACCCCGGGAAGTTAATTAAATACCATTTGGAGGCATTTAATGTTCGAGCAAAAACGGCTGATTTTCGACAAAAGAGATAACACCCCCCCATTACGTCATGCTTCAGAAATGTGGAAAATGGTCCGTTTTCAAATGTTTTATTTTTGAACGTCAGTTCACATTTGTAGGTGGATCATCAGTGTTAGAGCTAAAATTAGCATGTTTAAAGTGATTTTCATGCTTCCAGGGGCTCGGGAAGTTAATTAAATACCATTTGGAGGCATTTAATGTTCGAGCAAAAACGGCTGATTTTCGACAAAAGAGATAACACCCCCCCATTAGGTCATGCTTCAGAAATGTAGAAAATGGTCCGTTTTCAAATGTTTTATTTTTGAACGTCAGTTCACATTTGTAGGTGGATCATCAGTGTTAGAGCTAAAATTAGCATGTTTAAAGTGATTTTCATGCTTCCAGGGGCTCGGGAAGTTAATTAAATACCATTTGGAGGCATTTAATGTTCGAGCAAAAACGGCTGATTTTCGACAAAAGAGATAACACCCCCCCATTACGTCATGCTTCAGAAATGTGGAAAATGGTCCGTTTTCAAATGTTTTATTTTTGAAAGTCAGTTCACATTTGTAGGTGGATCATCAGTGTTAGAGCTAAAATTAGCATGTTTAAAGTGATTTTCATGCTTCCAGGGGCTCGGGAAGTGAAATAAATACCATTTGGAGGCATTTAATGTTCGAGCAAAAACGGCTGATTTTCGACAAAAGAGATAACACCCCCCCATTACGTCATGCTTCAGAAATGTGGAAAATGGTCCGTTTTCAAATGTTTTATTTTTGAACGTCAGTTCACATTTGTAGGTGGATCATCAGTGTTAGAGCTAAAATTAGCATGTTTAAAGTGATTTTCATGCTTCCAGGGGCCCAAAACACAAGATTTATGGAATGGTTAAAAGTGCATGAAAATGGCCAATTTACTCACTCTGAGTTCTCAAAAAGGGTTTCTTCACCCCGGGAAGTTAATTAAATACCATTTGGAGGCATTTAATGTTCGAGCAAAAACGGCTGATTTTCGACAAAAGAGATAACACCCCCCCATTACGTCATGCTTCAGAAATGTGGAAAATGGTCCGTTTTCAAATGTTTTATTTTTGAACGTCAGTTCACATTTGTAGGTGGATCATCAGTGTTAGAGCTAAAATTAGCATGTTTAAAGTGATTTTCATGCTTCCAGGGGCTCGGGAAGTTAATTAAATACCATTTGGAGGCATTTAATGTTCGAGCAAAAACGGCTGATTTTCGACAAAAGAGATAACACCCCCCCATTACGTCATGCTTCAGAAATGTGGAAAATGGTCCGTTTTCAAATGTTTTATTTTTGAACGTCAGTTCACATTTGTAGGTGGATCATCAGTGTTAGAGCTAAAATTAGCATGTTTAAAGTGATTTTCATGCTTCCAGGGGCTCGGGAAGTTAATTAAATACCATTTGGAGGCATTTAATGTTCGAGCAAAAACGGCTGATTTTCGACAAAAGAGATAACACCCCCCCATTACGTCATGCTTCAGAAATGTGGAAAATGGTCCGTTTTCAAATGTTTTATTTTTGAACGTCAGTTCACATTTGTAGGTGGATCATCAGTGTTAGAGCTAAAATTAGCATGTTTAAAGTGATTTTCATGCTTCCAGGGGCTCGGGAAGTGAAATAAATACCATTTGGAGGCATTTAATGTTCGAGCAAAAACGGCTGATTTTCGACAAAAGAGATAACACCCCCCCATTACGTCATGCTTCAGAAATGTGGAAAATGGTCCGTTTTCAAATGTTTTATTTTTGAACGTCAGTTCACATTTGTAGGTGGATCATCAGTGTTAAAGCTAAAATTAGCATGTTTAAAGTGATTTTCATGCTTCCAGGGGCCCAAAACACAAGATTTATGGAATGGTTAAAAGTGCATGAAAATGGCCAATTTACTCACTCTGAGTTCTCAAAAAGGGTTTCTTCACCCCGGGAAGTTAATTAAATACCATTTGGAGGCATTTAATGTTCGAGCAAAAACGGCTGATTTTCGACAAAAGAGATAACACCCCCCCATTACGTCATGCTTCAGAAATGTGGAAAATGGTCCGTTTTCAAATGTTTTATTTTTGAACGTCAGTTCACATTTGTAGGTGGATCATCAGTGTTAGAGCTAAAATTAGCATGTTTAAAGTGATTTTCATGCTTCCAGGGGCCCAAAACACAAGATTTATGGAATGGTTAAAAGTGCATGAAAATGGCCAATTTACTCACTCTGAGTTCTCAAAAAGGGTTTCTTCACCCCGGGAAGTTAATTAAATACCATTTGGAGGCATTTAATGTTCGAGCAAAAACGGCTGATTTTCGACAAAAGAGATAACACCCCCCCATTACGTCATGCTTCAGAAATGTGGAAAATGGTCCGTTTTCAAATGTTTTATTTTTGAACGTCAGTTCACATTTGTAGGTGGATCATCAGTGTTAGAGCTAAAATTAGCATGTTTAAAGTGATTTTCATGCTTCCAGGGGCTCGGGAAGTTAATTAAATACCATTTGGAGGCATTTAATGTTCGAGCAAAAACGGCTGATTTTCGACGAAAGAGATAACACCCCCCCATTACGTCATGCTTCAGAAATGTGGAAAATGGTCCGTTTTCAAATGTTTTATTTTTGAACGTCAGTTCACATTTGTAGGTGGATCATCAGTGTTAGAGCTAAAATTAGCATGTTTAAAGTGATTTTCATGCTTCCAGGGGCCCAAAACACAAGATTTATGGAATGGTTAAAAGTGCATGAAAATGGCCAATTTACTCACTCTGAGTTCTCAAAAAGGGTTTCTTCACCCCGGGAAGTGAAATAAATACCATTTGGAGGCATTTAATGTTCGAGCAAAAACGGCTGATTTTCGACAAAAGAGATAACACCCCCCCATTACGTCATGCTTCAGAAATGTGGAAAATGGTCCGTTTTCAAATGTTTTATTTTTGAACGTCAGTTCACATTTGTAGGTGGATCATCAGTGTTAGAGCTAAAATTAGCATGTTTAAAGTGATTTTCATGCTTCCAGGGGCTCGGGAAGTGAAATAAATACCATTTGGAGGCATTTAATGTTCGAGCAAAAACGGCTGATTTTCGACAAAAGAGATAACACCCCCCCATTACGTCATGCTTCAGAAATGTGGAAAATGGTCCGTTTTCAAATGTTTTATTTTTGAACGTCAGTTCACATTTGTAGGTGGATCATCAGTGTTAGAGCTAAAATTAGCATGTTTAAAGTGATTTTCATGCTTCCAAGGGCCCAAAACACAAGATTTATGGAATGGTTAAAAGTGCATGAAAATGGCCAATTTACTCACTCTGAGTTCTCAAAAAGGGTTTCTTCACCCCGGGAAGTTAATTAAATACCATTTGGAGGCATTTAATGTTCGAGCAAAAACGGCTGATATTCGACAAAAGAGATAACACCCCCCCATTACGTCATGCTTCAGAAATGTGGAAAATGGTCAGTTTTCAAATGTTTTATTTTTTAAAGTCAGTTCACATTTGTAGGTGGATCATCAGTGTTACAGCTAAAATTAGCATGTTTTAAGTGATTTTCATGCATCCAGGGGCTCGGGAAGTTAAATAAATACCATTTGGAGGCATTTAATGTTCGAGCAAAAAAGGCTGATTTTCGACGAAAGAGATAACACCCCCCCATTACGTCATGCTTCAGAAATGTGGAAAATGGTCCGTTTTCAAATGTTTTATTTTTGAACGTCAGTTCACATTTGTAGGTGGATCATCAGTGTTAGAGCTAAAATTAGCATGTTTAAAGTGATTTTTATGCTTCCAGGGGCCCAAAACACAAGATTTATGGAATGGTTAAAAGTGCATGAAAATGGCCAATTTACTCACTCTGAGTTCTCAAAAAGGGTTTCTTCACCCCGGGAAGTGAAATAAATACCATTTGGAGGCATTTAATGTTCAAGCAAAAATGGCTGATTTTCGACAAAAGAGATAACACCCCCCCATTACGTCATGCTTCAGAAATGTGGAAAATGGTCCGTTTTCAAATGTTTTATTTTTGAACGTCAGTTCACATTTGTAGGTGGATCATCAGTGTTAGAGCTAAAATTAGCATGTTTAAAGTGATTTTCATGCTTCCAGGGGCTCGGGAAGTTAATTAAATACCATTTGGAGGCATTTAATGTTCGAGCAAAAACGGCTGATTTTGCGACAAAAGAGATAACACCCCCCCATTACGTCATGCTTCAGAAATGTGGAAAATGGTCCGTTTTCAAATGTTTTATTTTTGAACATCAGTTCACATTTGTAGGTGGATCATCAGTGTTAGAGCTAAAATTAGCATGTTTAAATTGATTTTCATGCTTCCAGGGGCCCAAAACACAAGATTTATGGAATGGTTAAAAGTGCATGAAAATGGCCAATTTACTCACTCTGAGTTCTCAAAAAGGGTTTCTTCACCCCGGGAAGTTAATTAAATACCATTTGGAGGCATTTAATGTTCGAGCAAAAACGGCTGATTTTCGACAAAAGAGATAACACCCCCCCATTACGTCATGCTTCAGAAATGTGGAAAATGGTCCGTTTTCAAATGTTTTATTTTTGAACGTCAGTTCACATTTGTAGGTGGATCATCAGTGTTAGAGCTAAAATTAGCATGTTTAAAGTGATTTTCATGCTTCCAGGGGCTCGGGAAGTTAATTAAATACCATTTGGAGGCATTTAATGTTCGAGCAAAAACGGCTGATTTTCGACAAAAGAGATAACACCCCCCCATTACGTCATGCTTCAGAAATGTGGAAAATGGTCCGTTTTCAAATGTTTTATTTTTGAACGTCAGTTCACATTTGTAGGTGGATCATCAGTGTTAGAGCTAAAATTAGCATGTTTAAAGTGATTTTCATGCTTCCAGGGGCCCAAAACACAAGATTTATGGAATGGTTAAAAGTGCATGAAAATGGCCAATTTACTCACTCTGAGTTCTCAAAAAGGGTTTCTTCACCCCGGGAAGTTAATTAAATACCATTTGGAGGCATTTAATGTTCGAGCAAAAACAGCTGATTTTCGACAAAAGAGATAACACCCCCCCATTACGTCATGCTTCAGAAATGTGGAAAATGGTCCGTTTTCAAATGTTTTATTTTTGAACGTCAGTTCACATTTGTAGGTGGATCATCAGTGTTAGAGCTAAAATTAGCATGTTTAAAGTGATTTTCATGCTTCCAGGGGCTCGGGAAGTTAATTAAATACCATTTGGAGGCATTTAATGTTCGAGCAAAAACGGCTGATTTTCGACAAAAGAGATAACACCCCCCCATTACGTCATGCTTCAGAAATGTGGAAAATGGTCCGTTTTCAAATGTTTTATTTTTGAACGTCAGATCACATTTGTAGGTGGATCATCAGTGTTAGAGCTAAAATTAGCATGTTTAAAGTGATTTTCATGCTTCCAGGGGCTCGGGAAGTTAATTAAATACCATTTGGAGGCATTTAATGTTCGAGCAAAAACGGCTGATTTTCGACAAAAGAGATAACACCCCCCCATTACGTCATGCTTCAGAAATGTGGAAAATGGTCCGTTTTCAAATGTTTTATTTTTGAACGTCAGTTCACATTTGTAGGTGGATCATCAGTGTTAGAGCTAAAATTAGCATGTTTAAAGTGATTTTCATGCTTCCAGGGGCTCGGGAAGTTAATTAAATACCATTTGGAGGCATTTAATGTTCGAGCAAAAACGGCTGATTTTCGACAAAAGAGATAACACCCCCCCATTACGTCATGCTTCAGAAATGTGGAAAATGGTCCGTTTTCAAATGTTTTATTTTTGAACGTCAGTTCACATTTGTAGGTGGATCATCAGTGTTAGAGCTAAAATTAGCATGTTTAAAGTGATTTTCATGCTTCCAGCGGCTCGGGAAGTTAATTAAATACCATTTGGAGGCATTTAATGTTCGAGCAAAAACGGCTGATTTTCGACAAAAGAGATAACACCCCCCCATTACGTCATGCTTCAGAAATGTGGGAAATGGTCCGTTTTCAAATGTTTTTTTTTTGAACGTCATTTCACATTTGTAGGTGGATCATCAGTGTTAGAGCTAAAATTAGCATGTTTAAAGTGATTTTCATGCTTCCAGGGGCCCAAAACACAAGATTTATGGAATGGTTAAAAGTGCATGAAAATGGCCAATTTACTCACTCTGAGTTCTCAAAAAGGGTTTCTTCACCCCGGGAAGTTAATTAAATACCATTTGGAGGCATTTAATGTTCGAGCAAAAACGGCTGATTTTCGACAAAAGAGATAACACCCCCCCATTACGTCATGCTTCAGAAATGTGGAAAATGGTCCGTTTTCAAATGTTTTATTTTTGAACGTCAGTTCACATTTGTAGGTGGATCATCAGTGTTAGAGCTAAAATTAGCATGTTTAAAGTGATTTTCATGCTTCCAGGGGCTCGGGAAGTTAATTAAATACCATTTGGAGGCATTTAATGTTCGAGCAAAAACGGCTGATTTTCGACAAAAGAGATAACACCCCCCCATTACGTCATGCTTCAGAAATGTGGAAAATGGTCCGTTTTCAAATGTTTTATTTTTGAACGTCAGTTCACATTTGTAGGTGGATCATCAGTGTTAGAGCTAAAATTAGCATGTTTAAAGTGATTTTCATGCTTCCAGGGGCACAAAACACAAGATTAATGGAATGGTTAAAAGTGCATGAAAATGGCCAATTTACTCACTCTGAGTTCTCAAAAAGGGTTTCTTCACCCCGGGAAGTGAAATAAATACCATTTGGAGGCATTTAATGTTCGAGCAAAAACGGCTGATTTTCGACAAAAGAGATAACACCCCCCATTACGTCATGCTTCAGAAATGTGGAAAATGGTCCGTTTTCAAATGTTTTATTTTTGAACGTCAGTTCACATTTGTAGGTGGATCATCAGTGTTAGAGCTAAAATTAGCATGTTTAAAGTGATTTTCATGCTTCCAGGGGCTCGGGAAGTTAATTAAATACCATTTGGAGGCATTTAATGTTCGAGCAAAAACGGCTGATTTTCGACAAAAGAGATAACACCCCCCCATTACGTCATGCTTCAGAAATGTGGAAAATGGTCCGTTTTCAAATGTTTTATTTTTGAACGTCAGTTCACATTTGTAGGTGGATCATCAGTGTTAGAGCTAAAATTAGCATGTTTAAAGTGATTTTCATGCTTCCAGCGGCTCGGGAAGTTAATTAAATACCATTTGGAGGCATTTAATGTTCGAGCAAAAACGGCTGATTTTCGACAAAAGAGATAACACCCCCCCATTACGTCATGCTTCAGAAATGTGGGAAATGGTCCGTTTTCAAATGTTTTTTTTTTGAACGTCATTTCACATTTGTAGGTGGATCATCAGTGTTAGAGCTAAAATTAGCATGTTTAAAGTGATTTTCATGCTTCCAGGGGCCCAAAACACAAGATTTATGGAATGGTTAAAAGTGCATGAAAATGGCCAATTTACTCACTCTGAGTTCTCAAAAAGGGTTTCTTCACCCCGGGAAGTTAATTAAATACCATTTGGAGGCATTTAATGTTCGAGCAAAAACGGCTGATTTTCGACAAAAGAGATAACACCCCCCCATTACGTCATGCTTCAGAAATGTGGAAAATGGTCCGTTTTCAAATGTTTTATTTTTGAACGTCAGTTCACATTTGTAGGTGGATCATCAGTGTTAGAGCTAAAATTAGCATGTTTAAAGTGATTTTCATGCTTCCAGGGGCTCGGGAAGTTAATTAAATACCATTTGGAGGCATTTAATGTTCGAGCAAAAACGGCTGATTTTCGACAAAAGAGATAACACCCCCCCATTACGTCATGCTTCAGAAATGTGGAAAATGGTCCGTTTTCAAATGTTTTATTTTTGAACGTCAGTTCACATTTGTAGGTGGATCATCAGTGTTAGAGCTAAAATTAGCATGTTTAAAGTGATTTTCATGCTTCCAGGGGCACAAAACACAAGATTAATGGAATGGTTAAAAGTGCATGAAAATGGCCAATTTACTCACTCTGAGTTCTCAAAAAGGGTTTCTTCACCCCGGGAAGTGAAATAAATACCATTTGGAGGCATTTAATGTTCGAGCAAAAACGGCTGATTTTCGACAAAAGAGATAACACCCCCCCATTACGTCATGCTTCAGAAATGTGGAAAATGGTCCGTTTTCAAATGTTTTATTTTTGAACGTCAGTTCACATTTGTAGGTGGATCATCAGTGTTAGAGCTAAAATTAGCATGTTTAAAGTGATTTTCATGCTTCCAGGGGCTCGGGAAGTTAATTAAATACCATTTGGAGGCATTTAATGTTCGAGCAAAAACGGCTGATTTTCGACAAAAGAGATAACACCCCCCCATTACGTCATGCTTCAGAAATGTGGAAAATGGTCCGTTTTCAAATGTTTTATTTTTGAACGTCAGTTCACATTTGTAGGTGGATCATCAGTGTTAGAGCTAAAATTAGCATGTTTAAAGTGATTTTCATGCTTCCAGGGGCCCAAAACACAAGATTTATGGAATGGTTAAAAGTGCATGAAAATGGCCAATTTACTCACTCTGAGTTCTCAAAAGGGGTTTCTTCACCCCGGGAAGTGAAATAAATACCATTTGGAGGCATTTAATGTTCGAGCAAAAACGGCTGATTTTCGACAAAAGAGATAACACCCCCCCATTACGTCATGCTTCAGAAATGTGGAAAATGGTCCGTTTTCAAATGTTTTATTTTTGAACGTCAGTTCACATTTGTAGGTGGATCATCAGTGTTAGAGCTAAAATTAGCATGTTTAAAGTGATTTTCATGCTTCCAGGGGCTCAGGAAGTTAATTAAATACCATTTGGAGGCATTTAATGTTCGAGCAAAAACGGCTGATTTTCGACAAAAGAGATAACACCCCCCCATTACGTCATGCTTCAGAAATGTGGAAAATGGTCCGTTTTCAAATGTTTTATTTTTGAACGTCAGTTCACATTTGTAGGTGGATCATCAGTGTTAGAGCTAAAATTAGCATGTTTAAAGTGATTTTCATGCTTCCAGGGGCCCAAAACACAAGATTAATGGAATGGTTAAAAGTGCATGAAAATGGCCAATTTACTCACTCTGAGTTCTCAAAAAGGGTTTCTTCACCCCGGGAAGTGAAATAAATACCATTTGGAGGCATTTAATGTTCGAGCAAAAACGGCTGATTTTCGACAAAAGAGATAACACCCCCCCATTACGTCATGCTTCAGAAATGTGGAAAATGGTCCGTTTTCAAATGTTTTATTTTTGAACGTCAGTTCACATTTGTAGGTGGATCATCAGTGTTAGAGCTAAAATTAGCATGTTTAAAGTGATTTTCATGCTTCCAGGTGCTCGGGAAGTTAATTAAATACCATTTGGAGGCATTTAATGTTCGAGCAAAAACGGCTGATTTTCGACAAAAGAGATAACACCCCCCCATTACGTCATGCTTCAGAAATGTGGAAAATGGTCCGTTTTCAAATGTTTTATTTTTGAACGTCAGTTCACATTTGTAGGTGGATCATCAGTGTTAGAGCTAAAATTAGCATGTTTAAAGTGATTTTCATGCTTCCAGGGGCCCAAAACACAAGATTTATGGAATGGTTAAAAGTGCATGAAAATGGCCAATTTACTCACTCTGAGTTCTCAAAAAGGGTTTCTTCACCCCGGGAAGTTAATTAAATACCATTTGGAGGCATTTAATGTTCGAGCAAAAACGGCTGATTTTCGACAAAAGAGATAACACCCCCCCATTACGTCATGCTTCAGAAATGTGGAAAATGGTCCGTTTTTAAATGTTTTATTTTTGAACGTCAGTTCACATTTGTAGGTGGATCATCAGTGTTAGAGCTAAAATTAGCATGTTTAAAGTGATTTTCATGCTTCCAGGGGCTCGGGAAGTTAATTAAATACCATTTGGAGGCATTTAATGTTCGAGCAAAAACGGCTGATTTTCGACAAAAGAGATAACACCCCCCCATTACGTCATGCTTCAGAAATGTGGAAAATGGTCCGTTTTCAAATGTTTTATTTTTGAACGTCAGTTCACATTTGTAGGTGGATCATCAGTGTTAGAGCTAAAATTAGCATGTTTAAAGTGATTTTCATGCTTCCAGGGGCCCAAAACACAAGATTTATGGAATGGTTAAAAGTGCATGAAAATGGCCAATTTACTCACTCTGAGTTCTCAAAAAGGGTTTCTTCACCCCGGGAAGTTAATTAAATACCATTTGGAGGCATTTAATGTTCGAGCAAAAACGGCTGATTTTCGACAAAAGAGATAACACCCCCCCATTACGTCATGCTTCAGAAATGTGGAAAATGGTCCGTTTTCAAATGTTTTATTTTTGAACGTCAGTTCACATTTGTAGGTGGATCATCAGTGTTAGAGCTAAAATTAGCATGTTTAAAGTGATTTTCATGCTTCCAGGGGCTCGGGAAGTTAATTAAATACCATTTGGAGGCATTTAATGTTCGAGCAAAAACGGCTGATTTTCGACAAAAGAGATAACACCCCCCCATTACGTCATGCTTCAGAAATGTGGAAAATGGTCCGTTTTCAAATGTTTTATTTTTGAACGTCAGTTCACATTTGT
>NW_028254449.1:0-28116 GCF_964263255.1 Lissotriton vulgaris | reverse complement strand
CATTTGGAGGCATTTAATGTTCGAGCAAAAACGGCTGATTTTCGACAAAAGAGATAACACCCCCCCATTACGTCATGCTTCAGAAATGTGGAAAATGGTCCGTTTTCAAATGTTTTATTTTTGAACGTCAGTTCACATTTGTAGGTGGATCATCAGTGTTAGAGCTAAAATAGCATGTTAAAGTGATTTTCATGCTTCCAGGGGCTCGGGAAGTTAATTAAATACCATTTGGAGGCATTTAATGTTCGAGCAAAAACGGCTGATTTTCGACAAAAGAGATAACACCCCCCCATTACGTCATGCTTCAGAAATGTGGAAAATGGTCCGTTTTCAAATGTTTTATTTTTGAACGTCAGTTCACATTTGTAGGTGGATCATCAGTGTTAGAGCTAAAATTAGCATGTTTAAAGTGATTTTCATGCTTCCAGGGGCTCGGGAAGTTAATTAAATACCATTTGGAGGCATTTAATGTTCGAGCAAAAACGGCTGATTTTCGACAAAAGAGATAACACCCCCCCATTACGTCATGCTTCAGAAATGTGGAAAATGGTCCGTTTTCAAATGTTTTATTTTTGAACGTCAGTTCACATTTGTAGGTGGATCATCAGTGTTAGAGCTAAAATTAGCATGTTTAAAGTGATTTTCATGCTTCCAGGGGCTCGGGAAGTGAAATAAATACCATTTGGAGGCATTTAATGTTCGAGCAAAAAACGGCTGATTTTCGACAAAAGAGATAACACCCCCCCATTACGTCATGCTTCAGAAATGTGGAAAATGGTCCGTTTCAAATGTTTTATTTTTGAACGTCAGTTCACATTTGTAGGTGGATCATCAGTGTTAGAGCTAAAATTAGCATGTTTAAAGTGATTTTCATGCTTCCAGGGGCTCGGGAAGTTAATTAAATACCATTTGGAGGCATTTAATGTTCGAGCAAAAACGGCTGATTTTCGACAAAAGAGATAACACCCCCCCATTACGTCATGCTTCAGAAATGTGGAAATGGTCCGTTTTCAAATGTTTTATTTTTGAACGTCAGTTCACATTTGTAGGTGGATCATCAGTGTTAGAGCTAAAATTAGCATGTTTAAAGTGATTTTCATGCTTCCAGGGGCTCGGGAAGTTAATTAAATACCATTTGGAGGCATTTAATGTTCGAGCAAAAACGGCTGATTTTCGACAAAAGAGATAACACCCCCCCATTACGTCATGCTTCAGAAATGTGGAAAATGGTCCGTTTTCAAATGTTTTATTTTTGAACGTCAGTTCACATTTGTAGGTGGATCATCAGTGTTAGAGCTAAAATTAGCATGTTTAAAGTGATTTTCATGCTTCCAGGGGCTCGGGAAGTTAATTAAATACCATTTGGAGGCATTTAATGTTCGAGCAAAAACGGCTGATTTTCGACAAAAGAGATAACACCCCCCATTACGTCATGCTTCAGAAATGTGGAAAATGGTCCGTTTTCAAATGTTTTATTTTGAACGTCAGTTCACATTTGTAGGTGGATCATCAGTGTTAGAGCTAAAATTAGCATGTTTAAAGTGATTTTCATGCTTCCAGGGGCTCGGGAAGTTAATTAAATACCATTTGGAGCATTTAATGTTCGAGCAAAAACGGCTGATTTTCGACAAAAGAGATAACACCCCCCCATTACGTCATGCTTCAGAAATGTGGAAAATGGTCCGTTTTCAAATGTTTTATTTTTGAACGTCAGTTCACATTTGTAGGTGGATCATCAGTGTTAGAGCTAAAATTAGCATGTTTAAAGTGATTTTCATGCTTCCAGGGGCTCGGGAAAGTTAATTAAATACCATTTGGAGGCATTTAATGTTCGAGCAAAAACGGCTGATTTTCGACAAAAGAGATAACACCCCCCCATTACGTCATGCTTCAGAAATGTGGAAAATGGTCCGTTTTCAAATGTTTTATTTTTGAACGTCAGTTCACATTTGTAGGTGGATCATCAGTGTTAGAGCTAAAATTAGCATGTTTAAAGTGATTTTCATGCTTCCAGGGGCTCGGGAAGTTAATTAAATACCATTTGGAGGCATTTAATGTTCGAGCAAAAACGGCTGATTTTCGACAAAAGAGATAACACCCCCCATTACGTCATGCTTCAGAAATGTGGAAAATGGTCCGTTTTCAAATGTTTTATTTTTGAACGTCAGTTCACATTTGTAGGTGGATCATCAGTGTTAGAGCTAAAATAGCATGTTTAAAGTGATTTTCATGCTTCCAGGGGCTCGGGAAGTTAATTAAATACCATTTGGAGGCATTTAATGTTCGAGCAAAAACGGCTGATTTTCGACAAAAGAGATAACACCCCCCCATTACGTCATGCTTCAGAAATGTGGAAAATGGTCCGTTTTCAAATGTTTTATTTTTGAACGTCAGTTCACATTTGTAGGTGGATCATCAGTGTTAGAGCTAAAATTAGCATGTTTAAAGTGATTTTCATGCTTCCAGGGGCTCGGGAAGTTAATTAAATACCATTTGGAGGCATTTAATGTTCGAGCAAAAACGGCTGATTTTCGACAAAAGAGATAACACCCCCCCATTACGTCATGCTTCAGAATGTGGAAAATGGTCCGTTTTCAAATGTTTTATTTTTGAACGTCAGTTCACATTTGTAGGTGGATCATCAGTGTTAGAGCTAAAATTAGCATGTTTAAAGTGATTTTCATGCTTCCAGGGGCCCAAAACACAAGATTTATGGAATGGTTAAAAGTGCATGAAAATGGCCAATTTACTCACTCTGAGTTCTCAAAAAGGGTTTCTTCACCCCGGGAAGTTAATTAAATACCATTTGGAGGCATTTAATGTTCGAGCAAAAACGGCTGATTTTCGACAAAAGAGATAACACCCCCCCCATTACGTCATGCTTCAGAAATGTGGAAAATGGTCCGTTTTCAAATGTTTTATTTTTGAACGTCAGTTCACATTTGTAGGTGGATCATCAGTGTTAGAGCTAAAATTAGCATGTTTAAAGTGATTTTCATGCTTCCAGGGGCTCGGGAAGTTAATTAAATACCATTTGGAGGCATTTAATGTTCGAGCAAAAACGGCTGATTTTCGACAAAAGAGATAACACCCCCCCATTACGTCATGCTTCAGAAATGTGGAAAATGGTCCGTTTTCAAATGTTTTATTTTTGAACGTCAGTTCACATTTGTAGGTGGATCATCAGTGTTAGAGCTAAAATTAGCATGTTTAAAGTGATTTTCATGCTTCCAGGGGCTCGGGAAGTTAATTAAATACCATTTGGAGGCATTTAATGTTCGAGCAAAAACGGCTGATTTTCGACAAAAGAGATAACACCCCCCCCATTACGTCATGCTTCAGAAATGTGGAAAATGGTCCGTTTTCAAATGTTTTATTTTTGAACGTCAGTTCACATTTGTAGGTGGATCATCAGTGTTAGAGCTAAAATTAGCATGTTTAAAGTGATTTTCATGCTTCCAGGGGCTCGGGAAGTTAATTAAATACCATTTGGAGGCATTTAATGTTCGAGCAAAAAACGGCTGATTTTCGACAAAAGAGATAACACCCCCCCATTACGTCATGCTTCAGAAATGTGGAAAATGGTCCGTTTTCAAATGTTTTATTTTTGAACGTCAGTTCACATTTGTAGGTGGATCATCAGTGTTAGAGCTAAAATTAGCATGTTTAAAGTGATTTTCATGCTTCCAGGGGCTCGGGAAGTTAATTAAATACCATTTGGAGGCATTTAATGTTCGAGCAAAAACGGCTGATTTTCGACAAAAGAGATAACACCCCCCCATTACGTCATGCTTCAGAAATGTGGAAAATGGTCCGTTTTCAAATGTTTTTATTTTTGAACGTCAGTTCACATTTGTAGGTGGATCATCAGTGTTAGAGCTAAAATTAGCATGTTTAAAGTGATTTTCATGCTTCCAGGGGCTCGGGAAGTTAATTAAATACCATTTGGAGGCATTTAATGTTCGAGCAAAAACGGCTGATTTTCGACAAAAGAGATAACACCCCCCATTACGTCATGCTTCAGAAATGTGGAAAATGGTCCGTTTTCAAATGTTTTATTTTTGAACGTCAGTTCACATTTGTAGGTGGATCATCAGTGTTAGAGCTAAAATTAGCATGTTTAAAGTGATTTTCATGCTTCCAGGGGCCCAAAACACAAGATTTATGGAATGGTTAAAAGTGCATGAAAATGGCCAATTTACTCACTCTGAGTTCTCAAAAAGGGTTTCTTCACCCCGGGAAGTTAATTAAATACCATTTGGAGGCATTTAATGTTCGAGCAAAAACGGCTGATTTTCGACAAAAGAGATAACACCCCCCCATTACGTCATGCTTCAGAAATGTGGAAAATGGTCCGTTTTCAAATGTTTTATTTTTGAACGTCAGTTCACATTTGTAGGTGGATCATCAGTGTTAGAGCTAAAATTAGCATGTTTAAAGTGATTTTCATGCTTCCAGGGGCTCGGGAAGTTAATTAAATACCATTTGGAGGCATTTAATGTTCGAGCAAAAACGGCTGATTTTCGACAAAAGAGATAACACCCCCCCATTACGTCATGCTTCAGAAATGTGGAAAATGGTCCGTTTTCAAATGTTTTATTTTTGAACGTCAGTTCACATTTGTAGGTGGATCATCAGTGTTAGAGCTAAAATTAGCATGTTTAAAGTGATTTTCATGCTTCCAGGGGGCCCAAAACACAAGATTTATGGAATGGTTAAAAGTGCATGAAAATGGCCAATTTACTCACTCTGAGTTCTCAAAAAGGGTTTCTTCACCCCGGGAAGTTAATTAAATACCATTTGGAGGCATTTAATGTTCGAGCAAAAACGGCTGATTTTCGACAAAAGAGATAACACCCCCCCCATTACGTCATGCTTCAGAAATGTGGAAAATGGTCCGTTTTCAAATGTTTTATTTTTGAACGTCAGTTCACATTTGTAGGTGGATCATCAGTGTTAGAGCTAAAATTAGCATGTTTAAAGTGATTTTCATGCTTCCAGGGGCTCGGGAAGTTAATTAAATACCATTTGGAGGCATTTAATGTTCGAGCAAAAACGGCTGATTTTCGACAAAAGAGATAACACCCCCCCATTACGTCATGCTTCAGAAATGTGGAAAATGGTCCGTTTTCAAATGTTTTATTTTTGAACGTCAGTTCACATTTGTAGGTGGATCATCAGTGTTAGAGCTAAAATTAGCATGTTTAAAGTGATTTTCATGCTTCCAGGGGCCCAAAACACAAGATTTATGGAATGGTTAAAAGTGCATGAAAATGGCCAATTTACTCACTCTGAGTTCTCAAAAAGGGTTTCTTCACCCCGGGAAGTTAATTAAATACCATTTGGAGGCATTTAATGTTCGAGCAAAAACGGCTGATTTTCGACAAAAGAGATAACACCCCCCCATTACGTCATGCTTCAGAAATGTGGAAAATGGTCCATTTTCAAATGTTTTATTTTTGAACGTCAGTTCACATTTGTAGGTGGATCATCAGTGTTAGAGCTAAAATTAGCATGTTTAAAGTGATTTTCATGCTTCCAGGGGCCCAAACACAAGATTTATGGAATGGTTAAAAGTGCATGAAAATGGCCAATTTACTCACTCTGAGTTCTCAAAAAGGGTTTCTTCACCCCGGGAAGTTAATTAAATACCATTTGGAGGCATTTAATGTTCGAGCAAAAACGGCTGATTTTCGACAAAAGAGATAACACCCCCCCATTACGTCATGCTTCAGAAATGTGGAAAATGGTCCGTTTTCAAATGTTTTATTTTTGAACGTCAGTTCACATTTGTAGGTGGATCATCAGTGTTAGAGCTAAAATTAGCATGTTTAAAGTGATTTTCATGCTTCCAGGGGCTCGGGAAGTTAATTAAATACCATTTGGAGGCATTTAATGTTCGAGCAAAAACGGCTGATTTTCGACAAAAGAGATAACACCCCCCCATTACGTCATGCTTCAGAAATGTGGAAAATGGTCCATTTTCAAATGTTTTATTTTTGAACGTCAGTTCACATTTGTAGGTGGATCATCAGTGTTAGAGCTAAAATTAGCATGTTTAAAGTGATTTTCATGCTTCCAGGGGCCCAAAACACAAGATTTATGGAATGGTTAAAAGTGCATGAAAATGGCCAATTTACTCACTCTGAGTTCTCAAAAAGGGTTTCTTCACCCCGGGAAGTTAATTAAATACCATTTGGAGGCATTTAATGTTCGAGCAAAAACGGCTGATTTTCGACAAAAAGATTTAACACCCCCCCATTACGTCATGCTTCAGAAATGTGGAAAATGGTCCGTTTTCAAATGTTTTATTTTTGAACGTCAGTTCACATTTGTAGGTGGATCATCAGTGTTAGAGCTAAAATTAGCATGTTTAAAGTGATTTTCATGCTTCCAGGGGCTCGGGAAGTTAATTAAATACCATTTGGAGGCATTTAATGTTCGAGCAAAAACGGCTGATTTTCGACAAAAGAGATAACACCCCCCCATTACGTCATGCTTCAGAAATGTGGAAAATGGTCCGTTTTCAAATGTTTTATTTTTGAACGTCAGTTCACATTTGTAGGTGGATCATCAGTGTTAGAGCTAAAAATTAGCATGTTTAAAGTGATTTTCATGCTTCCAGGGGCCCAAAACACAAGATTAATGGAATGGTTAAAAGTGCATGAAAATGGCCAATTTACTCACTCTGAGTTCTCAAAAAGGGTTTCTTCACCCCGGGAAGTTAATTAAATACCATTTGGAGGCATTTAATGTTCGAGCAAAAACGGCTGATTTTCGACAAAAGAGATAACACCCCCCCCATTACGTCATGCTTCAGAAATGTGGAAAATGGTCCGTTTTCAAATGTTTTATTTTTGAACGTCAGTTCACATTTGTAGGTGGATCATCAGTGTTAGAGCTAAAATTAGCATGTTTAAAGTGATTTTCATGCTTCCAGGGGCCCAAAACACAAGATTTATGGAATGGTTAAAAGTGCATGAAAATGGCCAATTTACTCACTCTGAGTTCTCAAAAAGGGTTTCTTCACCCCGGGAAGTTAATTAAATACCATTTGGAGGCATTTAATGTTCGAGCAAAAACGGCTGATTTTCGACAAAAGAGATAACACCCCCCCATTACGTCATGCTTCAGAAATGTGGAAAAATGGTCCGTTTTCAAATGTTTTATTTTTGAACGTCAGTTCACATTTGTAGGAGGATCATCAGTGTTAGAGCTAAAATTAGCATGTTTAAAGTGATTTTCATGCTTCCAGGGGCCCAAAACACAAGATTTATGGAATGGTTAAAAGTGCATGAAATTGGCCAATTTACTCACTCTGAGTTCTCAAAAAGGGTTTCTTCACCCCGGGAAGTTAATTAAATACCATTTGGAGGCATTTAATGTTCGAGCAAAAACGGCTGATTTTCGACAAAAGAGATAACACCCCCCCCATTACGTCATGCTTCAGAAATGTGGAAAATGGTCCGTTTTCAAATGTTTTATTTTTGAACGTCAGTTCACATTTGTAGGTGGATCATCAGTGTTAGAGCTAAAATTAGCATGTTTAAAGTGATTTTCATGCTTCCAGGGGCCCAAAACACAAGATTTATGAATGGTTAAAAGTGCATGAAAATGGCCAATTTACTCACTCTGAGTTCTCAAAAAGGGTTTCTTCACCCCGGGAAGTTAATTAAATACCATTTGGAGGCATTTAATGTTCGAGCAAAAACGGCTGATTTTCGACAAAAGAGATAACACCCCCCCATTACGTCATGCTTCAGAAATGTGGAAAATGGTCCGTTTTCAAATGTTTTATTTTTGAACGTCAGTTCACATTTGTAGGTGGATCATCAGTGTTAGAGCTAAAATTAGCATGTTTAAAGTGATTTTCATGCTTCCAGGGGCCCAAAACACAAGATTTATGGAATGGTTAAAAGTGCATGAAAATGGCCAATTTACTCACTCTGAGTTCTCAAAAAGGGTTTCTTCACCCCGGGAAGTTAATTAAATACCATTTGGAGGCATTTAATGTTCGAGCAAAAACGGCTGATTTTCGACAAAAGAGATAACACCCCCCCCATTACGTCATGCTTCAGAAATGTGGAAAATGGTCCGTTTTCAAATGTTTTATTTTTGAACGTCAGTTCACATTTGTAGGTGGATCATCAGTGTTAGAGCTAAAATTAGCATGTTTAAAGTGATTTTCATGCTTCCAGGGGCCCAAAACACAAGATTTTATGGAATGGTTAAAAGTGCATGAAAATGGCCAATTTACTCACTCTGAGTTCTCAAAAAGGGTTTCTTCACCCCGGAAGTTAATTAAATACCATTTGGAGGGCATTTAATGTTCGAGCAAAAAACGGCTGATTTTCGACAAAAGAGATAACACCCCCCCATTACGTCATGCTTCAGAAATGTGGAAAATGGTCCGTTTTCAAATGTTTTATTTTTGAACGTCAGTTCACATTTGTAGGTGGATCATCAGTGTTAGAGCTAAAATTAGCATGTTTAAAGTGATTTTCATGCTTCCAGGGGCTCGGGAAGTGAAATAAATACCATTTGAAGGCATTTAATGTTCGAGCAAAAACGGCTGATTTTCGACAAAAGAGATAACACCCCCCCATTACGTCATGCTTCAGAAATGTGGAAAATGGTCCGTTTTCAAATGTTTTAGTTTTTGAACGTCAGTTCACATTTGTAGGTGGATCATCAGTGTTAGAGCTAAAATTAGCATGTTTAAAGTGATTTTCATGCTTCCAGGGGCTCGGGAAGTTAATTAAATACCATTTGGAGGCATTTAATGTTCGAGCAAAAACGGCTGATTTTCGACAAAAGAGATAACACCCCCCCATTACGTCATGCTTCAGAAATGTGGAAAATGGTCCGTTTTCAAATGTTTTATTTTTGAACGTCAGTTCACATTTGTAGGTGGATCATCAGTGTTAGAGCTAAAATTAGCATGTTTAAAGTGATTTTCATGCTTCCAGGGGCTCGGGAAGTTAATTAAATACCATTTGGAGGCATTTAATGTTCGAGCAAAAACGGCTGGTTTTCGACAAAAGAGATAACACCCCCCCATTACGTCATGCTTCAGAAATGTGGAAAATGGTCCGTTTTCAAATGTTTTATTTTTGAACGTCAGTTCACATTTGTAGGTGGATCATCAGTGTTAGAGCTAAAATTAGCATGTTTAAAGTGATTTTCATGCTTCCAGGGGCTCGGGAAGTTAATTAAATACCATTTGGAGGCATTTAATGTTCGAGCAAAAACGGCTGATTTTCGACAAAAGAGATAACACCCCCCCATTACGTCATGCTTCAGAAATGTGGAAAATGGTCCGTTTTCAAATGTTTTATTTTTGAACGTCAGTTCACATTTGTAGGTGGATCATCAGTGTTAGAGCTAAAATTAGCATGTTTAAAGTGATTTTCATGCTTCCAGGGGCTCGGGAAGTTAATTAAATACCATTTGGAGGCATTTAATGTTCGAGCAAAAACGGCTGATTTTCGACAAAAGAGATAACACCCCCCCATTACGTCATGCTTCAGAAATGTGGAAAATGGTCCGTTTTCAAATGTTTTATTTTTGAACGTCAGTTCACATTTGTAGGTGGATCATCAGTGTTAGAGCTAAAATTAGCATGTTTAAAGTGATTTTCATGCTTCCAGGGGCCCAAAACACAAGATTTATGGAATGGTTAAAAGTGCATGAAAATGGCCAATTTACTCACTCTGAGTTCTCAAAAAGGGTTTCTTCACCCCGGGAAGTTAATTAAATACCATTTGGAGGCATTTAATGTTCGAGCAAAAACGGCTGATTTTCGACAAAAGAGATAACACCCCCCCATTACGTCATGCTTCAGAAATGTGGAAAATGGTCCGTTTTCAAATGTTTTATTTTTGAACGTCAGTTCACATTTGTAGGTGGATCATCAGTGTTAGAGCTAAAATTAGCATGTTTAAAGTGATTTTCATGCTTCCAGGGGCTCGGGAAGTTAATTAAATACCATTTGGAGGCATTTAATGTTCGAGCAAAAACGGCTGATTTTCGACAAAAGAGATAACACCCCCCCATTACGTCATGCTTCAGAAATGTGGAAAATGGTCCGTTTTCAAATGTTTTATTTTTGAACGTCAGTTCACATTTGTAGGTGGATCATCAGTGTTAGAGCTAAAATTATCATGTTTAAAGTGATTTTCATGCTTCCAGGGGCTCGGGAAGTTAATTAAATACCATTTGGAGGCATTTAATGTTCGAGCAAAAACGGCTGATTTTCGACAAAAGAGATAACACCCCCCCATTACGTCATGCTTCAGAAATGTGGAAAATGGTCCGTTTTCAAATGTTTTATTTTTGAACGTCAGTTCACATTTGTAGGTGGATCATCAGTGTTAGAGCTAAAATTAGCATGTTTAAAGTGATTTTCATGCTTCCAGGGGCTCGGGAAGTTAATTAAATACCATTTGGAGGCATTTAATGTTCGAGCAAAAACGGCTGATTTTCGACAAAAGAGATAACACCCCCCCATTACGTCATGCTTCAGAAATGTGGAAAATGGTCCGTTTTCAAATGTTTTATTTTTGAACGTCAGTTCACATTTGTAGGTGGATCATCAGTGTTAGAGCTAAAATTAGCATGTTTAAAGTGATTTTCATGCTTCCAGGGGCTCGGGAAGTTAATTAAATACCATTTGGAGGCATTTAATGTTCGAGCAAAAACGGCTGATTTTCGACAAAAGAGATAACACCCCCCCATTACGTCATGCTTCAGAAATGTGGAAAATGGTCCGTTTTCAAATGTTTTATTTTTGAACGTCAGTTCACATTTGTAGGTGGATCATCAGTGTTAGAGCTAAAATTAGCATGTTTAAAGTGATTTTCATGCTTCCAGGGGCTCGGGAAGTTAATTAAATACCATTTGGAGGCATTTAATGTTCGAGCAAAAACGGCTGATTTTCGACAAAAGAGATAACACCCCCCCATTACGTCATGCTTCAGAAATGTGGAAAATGGTCCGTTTTCAAATGTTTTATTTTTGAACGTCAGTTCACATTTGTAGGTGGATCATCAGTGTTAGAGCTAAAATTAGCATGTTTAAAGTGATTTTCATGCTTCCAGGGGCTCGGGAAGTTAATTAAATACCATTTGGAGGCATTTAATGTTCGAGCAAAAACGGCTGATTTTCGACAAAAGAGATAACACCCCCCCATTACGTCATGCTTCAGAAATGTGGAAAATGGTCCGTTTTCAAATGTTTTATTTTTGAACGTCAGTTCACATTTGTAGGTGGATCATCAGTGTTAGAGCTAAAATTAGCATGTTTAAAGTGATTTTCATGCTTCCAGGGGCCCAAAACACAAGATTTATGGAATGGTTAAAAGTGCATGAAAATGGCCAATTTACTCACTCTGAGTTCTCAAAAAGGGTTTCTTCACCCCGGGAAGTTAATTAAATACCATTTGGAGGCATTTAATGTTCGAGCAAAAACGGCTGATTTTCGACAAAAGAGATAACACCCCCCCATTACGTCATGCTTCAGAAATGTGGAAAATGGTCCGTTTTCAAATGTTTTATTTTTGAACGTCAGTTCACATTTGTAGGTGGATCATCAGTGTTAGAGCTAAAATTAGCATGTTTAAAGTGATTTTCATGCTTCCAGGGGCTCGGGAAGTTAATTAAATACCATTTGGAGGCATTTAATGTTCGAGCAAAAACGGCTGATTTTCGACAAAAGAGATAACACCCCCCCATTACGTCATGCTTCAGAAATGTGGAAAATGGTCCGTTTTCAAATGTTTTATTTTTGAACGTCAGTTCACATTTGTAGGTGGATCATCAGTGTTAGAGCTAAAATTAGCATGTTTAAAGTGATTTTCATGCTTCCAGGGGCCCAAAACACAAGATTTATGGAATGGTTAAAAGTGCATGAAAATGGCCAATTTACTCACTCTGAGTTCTCAAAAAGGGTTTCTTCACCCCGGGAAGTTAATTAAATACCATTTGGAGGCATTTAATGTTCGTGCAAAAACGGCTGATTTTCGACAAAAGAGATAACACCCCCCCATTACGTCATGCTTCAGAAATGTGGAAAATGGTCCGTTTTCAAATGTTTTATTTTTGAACGTCAGTTCACATTTGTAGGTGGATCATCAGTGTTAGAGCTAAAATTAGCATGTTTAAAGTGATTTTCATGCTTCCAGGGGCTCGGGAAGTTAATTAAATACCATTTGGAGGCATTTAATGTTCGAGCAAAAACGGCTGATTTTCGACAAAAGAGATAACACCCCCCATTACGTCATGCTTCAGAAATGTGGAAAATGGTCCGTTTTCAAATGTTTTATTTTTGAACGTCAGTTCACATTTGTAGGTGGATCATCAGTGTTAGAGCTAAAATTAGCATGTTTAAAGTGATTTTCATGCTTCCAGGGGCCCAAAACACAAGATTTATGGAATGGTTAAAAGTGCATGAAAATGGCCAATTTACTCACTCTGAGTTCTCAAAAAGGGTTTCTTCACCCCGGGAAGTTAATTAAATACCATTTGGAGGCATTTAATGTTCGAGCAAAAACGGCTGATTTTCAACAAAAGAGATAACACCCCCCCATTACGTCATGCTTCAGAAATGTGGAAAATGGTCCGTTTTCAAATGTTTTATTTTTGAACGTCAGTTCACATTTGTAGGTGGATCATCAGTGTTAGAGCTAAAATTAGCATGTTTAAAGTGATTTTCATGCTTCCAGGGGCTCGGGAAGTTAATTAAATACCATTTGGAGGCATTTAATGTTCGAGCAAAAACGGCTGATTTTCGACAAAAGAGATAACACCCCCCCATTACGTCATGCTTCAGAAATGTGGAAAATGGTCCGTTTTCAAATGTTTTATTTTTGAACGTCAGTTCACATTTGTAGGTGGATCATCAGTGTTAGAGCTAAAATTAGCATGTTTAAAGTGATTTTCATGCTTCCAGGGGCCCAAAACACAAGATTTATGGAATGGTTAAAAGTGCATGAAAATGGCCAATTTACTCACTCTGAGTTCTCAAAAAGGGTTTCTTCACCCCGGGAAGTTAATTAAATACCATTTGGAGGCATTTAATGTTCAAGCAAAAACGGCTGATTTTCGACAAAAGAGATAACACCCCCCCATTACGTCATGCTTCAGAAATGTGGAAAATGGTCCGTTTTCAAATGTTTTATTTTTGAACGTCAGTTCACATTTGTAGGTGGATCATCAGTGTTAGAGCTAAAATTAGCATGTTTAAAGTGATTTTCATGCTTCCAGGGGCTCGGGAAGTTAATTAAATACCATTTGGAGGCATTTAATGTTCGAGCAAAAACGGCTGATTTTCGACAAAAGAGATAACACCCCCCCATTACGTCATGCTTCAGAAATGTGGAAAATGGTCCGTTTTCAAATGTTTTATTTTTGAACGTCAGTTCACATTTGTAGGTGGATCATCAGTGTTAGAGCTAAAATTAGCATGTTTAAAGTGATTTTCATGCTTCCAGGGGCCCAAAACACAAGATTTATGGAATGGTTAAAAGTGCATGAAAATGGCCAATTTACTCACTCTGAGTTCTCAAAAAGGGTTTCTTCACCCCGGGAAGTTAATTAAATACCATTTGGAGGCATTTAATGTTCGAGCAAAAACGGCTGATTTTCGACAAAAGAGATAACACCCCCCCATTACGTCATGCTTCAGAAATGTGGAAAATGGTCAGTTTTCAAATGTTTTATTTTTGAACGTCAGTTCACATTTGTAGGTGGATCATCAGTGTTAGAGCTAAAATTAGCATGTTTAAAGTGATTTTCATGCTTCCAGGGGCCCAAAACACAAGATTTATGGAATGGTTAAAAGTGCATGAAAATGGCCAATTTACTCACTCTGAGTTCTCAAAAAGGGTTTCTTCACCCCGGGAAGTTAATTAAATACCAGTTGGAGGCATTTAATGTTCGAGCAAAAACGGCTGATTTTCGACAAAAGAGATAACACCCCCCCATTACGTCATGCTTCAGAAATTTGGAAAATGGTCCGTTTTCAAATGTTTTATTTTTGAACGTCAGTTCACATTTGTAGGTGGATCATCAGTGTTAGAGCTAAAATTAGCATGTTTAAAGTGATTTTCATGCTTCCAGGGGCCCAAAACACAAGATTTATGGAATGGTTAAAAGTGCATGAAATTGGCCAATTTACTCACTCTGAGTTCTCAAAAAGGGTTTCTTCACCCCGGGAAGTTAATTAAATACCATTTGGAGGCATTTAATGTTCGAGCAAAAACGGCTGATTTTCGACAAAAGAGATAACACCCCCCCATTACGTCATGCTTCAGAAATGTGGAAAATGGTCCGTTTTCAAATGTTTTATTTTTGAACGTCAGTTCACATTTGTAGGTGGATCATCAGTGTTAGAGCTAAAATTAGCATGTTTAAAGTGATTTTCATGCTTCCAGGGGCCCAAAACACAAGATTTATGGAATGGTTAAAAGTGCATGAAAATGGCCAATTTACTCACTCTGAGTTCTCAAAAAGGGTTTCTTCACCCCGGGAAGTTAATTAAATACCATTTGGAGGCATTTAATGTTCGAGCAAAAACGGCTGATTTTCGACAAAAGAGATAACACCCCCCCATTACGTCATGCTTCAGAAATGTGGAAAATGGTCCGTTTTCAAATGTTTTATTTTTGAACGTCAGTTCACATTTGTAGGTGGATCATCAGTGTTAGAGCTAAAATTAGCATGTTTAAAGTGATTTTCATGCTTCCAGGGGCCCAAAACACAAGATTTATGGAATGGTTAAAAGTGCATGAAATTGGCCAATTTACTCACTCTGAGTTCTCAAAAAGGGTTTCTTCACCCCGGGAAGTTAATTAAATACCATTTGGAGGCATTTAATGTTCAAGCAAAAACGGCTGATTTTCGACAAAAGAGATAACACCCCCCCATTACGTCATGCTTCAGAAATGTGGAAAATGGTCCGTTTTCAAATGTTTTATTTTTGAACGTCAGTTCACATTTGTAGGTGGATCATCAGTGTTAGAGCTAAAATTAGCATGTTTAAAGTGATTTTCATGCTTCCAGGGGCCCAAAACACAAGATTTATGGAATGGTTAAAAGTGCATGAAAATGGCCAATTTACTCACTCTGAGTTCTCAAAAAGGGTTTCTTCACCCCGGGAAGTTAATTAAATACCATTTGGAGGCATTTAATGTTCGAGCAAAAACGGCTGATTTTCGACAAAAGAGATAACACCCCCCCATTACGTCATGCTTCAGAAATGTGGAAAATGGTCCGTTTTCAAATGTTTTATTTTTGAACGTCAGTTCACATTTGTAGGTGGATCATCAGTGTTAGAGCTAAAATTAGCATGTTTAAAGTGATTTTCATGCTTCCAGGAGCTCGGGAAGTTAATTAAATACCATTTGGAGGCATTTAATGTTCGAGCAAAAACGGCTGATTTTCGACAAAAGAGATAACACCCCCCCATTACGTCATGCTTCAGAAATGTGGAAAATGGTCCGTTTTCAAATGTTTTATTTTTGAACGTCAGTTCACATTTGTAGGTGGATCATCAGTGTTAGAGCTAAAATTAGCATGTTTAAAGTGATTTTCATGCTTCCAGGGGCTCGGGAAGTGAAATAAATACCATTTGGAGGCATTTAATGTTCGAGCAAAAACGGCTGATTTTCGACAAAAGAGATAACACCCCCCCATTACGTCATGCTTCAGAAATGTGGAAAATGGTCCGTTTTCAAATGTTTTATTTTTGAACGTCAGTTCACATTTGTAGGTGGATCATCAGTGTTAGAGCTAAAATTAGCATGTTTAAAGTGATTTTCATGCTTCCAGGGGCTCGGGAAGTTAATTAAATACCATTTGGAGGCATTTAATGTTCGAGCAAAAACGGCTGATTTTCGACAAAAGAGATAACACCCCCCCCCATTACGTCATGCTTCAGAAATGTGGAAAATGGTCCGTTTTCAAATGTTTTATTTTTGAACGTCAGTTCACATTTGTAGGTGGATCATCAGTGTTAGAGCTAAAATTAGCATGTTTAAAGTGATTTTCATGCTTCCAGGGGCTCGGGAAGTTAATTAAATACCATTTGGAGGCATTTAATGTTCGAGCAAAAACGGCTGATTTTCGACAAAAGAGATAACACCCCCCCATTACGTCATGCTTCAGAAATGTGGAAAATGGTCCGTTTTCAAATGTTTTATTTTTGAACGTCAGTTCACATTTGTAGGTGGATCATCAGTGTTAGAGCTAAAATTAGCATGTTTAAAGTGATTTTCATGCTTCCAGGGGCTCGGGAAGTTAATTAAATACCATTTGGAGGCATTTAATGTTCGAGCAAAAAAGGGCTGATTTTCGACAAAAGAGATAACACCCCCCCATTACGTCATGCTTCAGAAATGTGGAAAATGGTCCGTTTTCAAATGTTTTATTTTTGAACGTCAGTTCACATTTGTAGGTGGATCATCAGTGTTAGAGCTAAAATTAGCATGTTTAAAGTGATTTTCATGCTTCCAGGGGCCCAAAACACAAGATTTATGGAATGGTTAAAAGTGCATGAAAATGGCCAATTTACTCACTCTGAGTTCTCAAAAAGGGTTTCTTCACCCCGGGAAGTTAATTAAATACCATTTGGAGGCATTTAATGTTCGAGCAAAAACGGCTGATTTTCGACAAAAGAGATAACACCCCCCCATTACGTCATGCTTCAGAAATGTGGAAAATGGTCCGTTTTCAAATGTTTTATTTTTGAACGTCAGTTCACATTTGTAGGTGGATCATCAGTGTTAGAGCTAAAATTAGCATGTTTAAAGTGATTTTCATGCTTCCAGGAGCTCGGGAAGTTAATTAAATACCATTTGGAGGCATTTAATGTTCGAGCAAAAACGGCTGATTTTCGACAAAAGAGATAACACCCCCCCATTACGTCATGCTTCAGAAATGTGGAAAATGGTCCGTTTTCAAATGTTTTATTTTTGAACGTCAGTTCACATTTGTAGGTGGATCATCAGTGTTAGAGCTAAAATTAGCATGTTTAAAGTGATTTTCATGCTTCCAGGGGCTCGGGAAGTGAAATAAATACCATTTGGAGGCATTTAATGTTCGAGCAAAAACGGCTGATTTTCGACAAAAGAGATAACACCCCCCCATTACGTCATGCTTCAGAAATGTGGAAAATGGTCCGTTTTCAAATGTTTTATTTTTGAACGTCAGTTCACATTTGTAGGTGGATCATCAGTGTTAGAGCTAAAATTAGCATGTTTAAAGTGATTTTCATGCTTCCAGGGGCTCGGGAAGTTAATTAAATACCATTTGGAGGCATTTAATGTTCGAGCAAAAACGGCTGATTTTCGACAAAAGAGATAACACCCCCCCCCATTACGTCATGCTTCAGAAATGTGGAAAATGGTCCGTTTTCAAATGTTTTATTTTTGAACGTCAGTTCACATTTGTAGGTGGATCATCAGTGTTAGAGCTAAAATTAGCATGTTTAAAGTGATTTTCATGCTTCCAGGGGCTCGGGAAGTTAATTAAATACCATTTGGAGGCATTTAATGTTCGAGCAAAAACGGCTGATTTTCGACAAAAGAGATAACACCCCCCCATTACGTCATGCTTCAGAAATGTGGAAAATGGTCCGTTTTCAAATGTTTTATTTTTGAACGTCAGTTCACATTTGTAGGTGGATCATCAGTGTTAGAGCTAAAATTAGCATGTTTAAAGTGATTTTCATGCTTCCAGGGGCTCGGGAAGTTAATTAAATACCATTTGGAGGCATTTAATGTTCGAGCAAAAACGGCTGATTTTCGACAAAAGAGATAACACCCCCCCATTACGTCATGCTTCAGAAATGTGGAAAATGGTCCGTTTTCAAATGTTTTATTTTTGAACGTCAGTTCACATTTGTAGGTGGATCATCAGTGTTAGAGCTAAAATTAGCATGTTTAAAGTGATTTTCATGCTTCCAGGGGCTCGGGAAGTTAATTAAATACCATTTGGAGGCATTTAATGTTCGAGCAAAAACGGCTGATTTTCGACAAAAGAGATAACACCCCCCCATTACGTCATGCTTCAGAAATGTGGAAAATGGTCCGTTTTCAAATGTTTTATTTTTGAACGTCAGTTCACATTTGTAGGTGGATCATCAGTGTTAGAGCTAAAATTAGCATGTTTAAAGTGATTTTCATGCTTCCAGGGGCTCGGGAAGTTAATTAAATACCATTTGGAGGCATTTAATGTTCGAGCAAAAACGGCTGATTTTCGACAAAAGAGATAACACCCCCCCATTACGTCATGCTTCAGAAATGTGGAAAATGGTCCGTTTTCAAATGTTTTATTTTTGAACGTCAGTTCACATTTGTAGGTGGATCATCAGTGTTAGAGCTAAAATTAGCATGTTTAAAGTGATTTTCATGCTTCCAGGGGCTCGGGAAGTTAATTAAATACCATTTGGAGGCATTTAATGTTCGAGCAAAAACGGCTGATTTTCGACAAAAGAGATAACACCCCCCCATTACGTCATGCTTCAGAAATGTAGAAAATGGTCCGTTTTCAAATGTTTTATTTTTGAACGTCAGTTCACATTTGTAGGTGGATCATCAGTGTTAGAGCTAAAATTAGCATGTTTAAAGTGATTTTCATGCTTCCAGGGGCTCGGGAAGTTAATTAAATACCATTTGGAGGCATTTAATGTTCGAGCAAAAACGGCTGATTTTCGACAAAAGAGATAACACCCCCCCATTACGTCATGCTTCAGAAATGTGGAAAATGGTCCGTTTTCAAATGTTTTATTTTTGAACGTCAGTTCACATTTGTAGGTGGATCATCAGTGTTAGAGCTAAAATTAGCATGTTTAAAGTGATTTTCATGCTTCCAGGGGCTCGGGAAGTTAATTAAATACCATTTGGAGGCATTTAATGTTCGAGCAAAAACGGCTGATTTTCGACAAAAGAGATAACACCCCCCCATTACGTCATGCTTCAGAAATGTGGAAAATGGTCCGTTTTCAAATGTTTTATTTTTGAACGTCAGTTCACATTTGTAGGTGGATCATCAGTGTTAGAGCTAAAATTAGCATGTTTAAAGTGATTTTCATGCTTCCAGGGGCTCGGGAAGTTAATTAAATACCATTTGGAGGCATTTAATGTTCGAGCAAAAACGGCTGATTTTCGACAAAAGAGATAACACCCCCCCATTACGTCATGCTTCAGAAATGTGGAAAATGGTCCGTTTTCAAATGTTTTATTTTTGAACGTCAGTTCACATTTGTAGGTGGATCATCAGTGTTAGAGCTAAAATTAGCATGTTTAAAGTGATTTTCATGCTTCCAGGGGCTCGGGAAGTTAATTAAATACCATTTGGAGGCATTTAATGTTCGAGCAAAAACGGCTGATTTTCGACAAAAGAGATAACACCCCCCCATTACGTCATGCTTCAGAAATGTGGAAAATGGTCCGTTTTCAAATGTTTTATTTTTGAACGTCAGTTCACATTTGTAGGTGGATCATCAGTGTTAGAGCTAAAATTAGCATGTTTAAAGTGATTTTCATGCTTCCAGGGGCTCGGGAAGTTAATTAAATACCATTTGGAGGCATTTAATGTTCGAGCAAAAACGGCTGATTTTCGACAAATGAGATAACACCCCCCCATTACGTCATGCTTCAGAAATGTGGAAAATGGTCCGTTTTCAAATGTTTTATTTTTGAACGTCAGTTCACATTTGTAGGTGGATCATCAGTGTTAGAGCTAAAATTAGCATGTTTAAAGTGATTTTCATGCTTCCAGGGGCCCAAAACACAAGATTTATGGAATGGTTAAAAGTGCATGAAAATGGCCAATTTACTCACTCTGAGTTCTCAAAAAGGGTTTCTTCACCCCGGGAAGTTAATTAAATACCATTTGGAGGCATTTAATGTTCGAGCAAAAACGGCTGATTTTCGACAAAAGAGATAACACCCCCCCATTACGTCATGCTTCAGAAATGTGGAAAATGGTCCGTTTTCAAATGTTTTATTTTTGAACGTCAGTTCACATTTGTAGGTGGATCATCAGTGTTAGAGCTAAAATTAGCATGTTTAAAGTGATTTTCATGCTTCCAGGGGCCCAAAACACAAGATTTATGGAATGGTTAAAAGTGCATGAAAATGGCCAATTTACTCACTCTGAGTTCTCAAAAAGGGTTTCTTCACCCCGGGAAGTTAATTAAATACCATTTGGAGGCATTTAATGTTCGAGCAAAAACGGCTGATTTTCGACAAAAGAGATAACACCCCCCCCATTACGTCATGCTTCAGAAATGTGGAAAATGGTCCGTTTTCAAATGTTTTATTTTTGAACGTCAGTTCACATTTGTAGGTGGATCATCAGTGTTAGAGCTAAAATTAGCATGTTTAAAGTGATTTTCATGCTTCCAGGGGCTCGGGAAGTTAATTAAATACCATTTGGAGGCATTTAATGTTCGAGCAAAAACGGCTGATTTTCGACAAAAGAGATAACACCCCCCCATTACGTCATGCTTCAGAAATGTGGAAAATGGTCCGTTTTCAAATGTTTTATTTTTGAACGTCAGTTACCATTTGTAGGTGGATCATCAGTGTTAGAGCTAAAATTAGCATGTTTAAAGTGATTTTCATGCTTCCAGGGGCTCGGGAAGTTAATTAAATACCATTTGGAGGCATTTAATGTTCGAGCAAAAACGGCTGATTTTCGACAAAAGAGATAACACCCCCCCATTACGTCATGCTTCAGAAATGTGGAAAATGGTCCGTTTTCAAATGTTTTATTTTTGAACGTCAGTTCACATTTGTAGGTGGATCATCAGTGTTAGAGCTAAAATTAGCATGTTTAAAGTGATTTTCATGCTTCCAGGGGCTCGGGAAGTTAATTAAATACCATTTGGAGGCATTTAATGTTCGAGCAGAAACGGCTGATTTTCGACAAAAGAGATAACACCCCCCCATTACGTCATGCTTCAGAAATGTGGAAAATGGTCCGTTTTCAAATGTTTTATTTTTGAACGTCAGTTCACATTTGTAGGTGGATCATCAGTGTTAGAGCTAAAATTAGCATGTTTAAAGTGATTTTCATGCTTCCAGGGGCTCGGGAAGTTAATTAAATACCATTTGGAGGCATTTAATGTTCGAGCAAAAACGGCTGATTTTCGACAAAAGAGATAACACCCCCCCATTACGTCATGCTTCAGAAATGTGGAAAATGGTCCGTTTTCAAATGTTTTATTTTTGAACGTCAGTTCACATTTGTAGGTGGATCATCAGTGTTAGAGCTAAAATTAGCATGTTTAAAGTGATTTTCATGCTTCCAGGGGCCCAAAACACAAGATTTATGGAATGGTTAAAAGTGCATGAAAATGGCCAATTTACTCACTCTGAGTTCTCAAAAAGGGTTTCTTCACCCCGGGAAGTTAATTAAATACCATTTGGAGGCATTTAATGTTCGAGCAAAAACGGCTGATTTTCGACAAAAGAGATAACACCCCCCCATTACGTCATGCTTCAGAAATGTGGAAAATGGTCCGTTTTCAAATGTTTTATTTTTGAACGTCAGTTCACATTTGTAGGTGGATCATCAGTGTTAGAGCTAAAATTAGCATGTTTAAAGTGATTTTCATGCTTCCAGGGGCTCGGGAAGTTAATTAAATACCATTTGGAGGCATTTAATGTTCGAGCAAAAACGGCTGATTTTCGACAAAAGAGATAACACCCCCCCATTACGTCATGCTTCAGAAATGTTGGAAAATGGTCCGTTTTCAAATGTTTTATTTTTGAACGTCAGTTCACATTTGTAGGTGGATCATCAGTGTTAGAGCTAAAATTAGCATGTTTAAAGTGATTTTCATGCTTCCAGGGGCCCAAAACACAAGATTTATGGAATGGTTAAAAGTGCATGAAAATGGCCAATTTACTCACTCTGAGTTCTCAAAAAGGGTTTCTTCACCCCGGGAAGTTAATTAAATACCATTTGGAGGCATTTAATGTTCGAGCAAAAACGGGTGATTTTCGACAAAAGAGATAACACCCCCCCATTACGTCATGCTTCAGAAATGTGGAAAATGGTCCGTTTTCAAATGTTTTATTTTTGAACGTCAGTTCACATTTGTAGGTGGATCATCAGTGTTAGAGCTAAAATTAGCATGTTTAAAGTGATTTTCATGCTTCCAGGGGCCCAAAACACAAGATTTATGGAATGGTTAAAAGTGCATGAAAATGGCCAATTTACTCACTCTGAGTTCTCAAAAAGGGTTTCTTCACCCCGGGAAGTTAATTAAATACCATTTGGAGGCATTTAATGTTCGAGCAAAAACGGCTGATTTTCAACAAAAGAGATAACACCCCCCCATTACGTCATGCTTCAGAAATGTGGAAAATGGTCCGTTTTCAAATGTTTTATTTTTGAACGTCAGTTCACATTTGTAGGTGGATCATCAGTGTTAGAGCTAAAATTAGCATGTTTAAAGTGATTTTCATGCTTCCAGGGGCCCAAAACACAAGATTTATGGAATGGTTAAAAGTGCATGAAAATGGCCAATTTACTCACTCTGAGTTCTCAAAAAGGGTTTCTTCACCCCGGGAAGTTAATTAAATACCATTTGGAGGCATTTAATGTTCGAGCAAAAACGGCTGATTTTCGACAAAAGAGATAACACCCCCCCATTACGTCATGCTTCAGAAATGTGGAAAATGGTCCGTTTTCAAATGTTTTATTTTTGAACGTCAGTTCACATTTGTAGGTGGATCATCAGTGTTAGAGCTAAAATTAGCATGTTTAAAGTGATTTTCATGCTTCCAGGGGCTCGGGAAGTTAATTAAATACCATTTGGAGGCATTTAATGTTCGAGCAAAAATGGCTGATTTTCGACAAAAGAGATAACACCCCCCCATTACGTCATGCTTCAGAAATGTGGAAAATGGTCCGTTTTCAAATGTTTTATTTTTGAACGTCAGTTCACATTTGTAGGTGGATCATCAGTGTTAGAGCTAAAATTAGCATGTTTAAAGTGATTTTCATGCTTCCAGGGGCTCGGGAAGTTAATTAAATACCATTTGGAGGCATTTAATGTTCGAGCAAAAACGGCTGATTTTCGACAAATGAGATAACACCCCCCCATTACGTCATGCTTCAGAAATGTGGAAAATGGTCCGTTTTCAAATGTTTTATTTTTGAACGTCAGTTCACATTTGTAGGTGGATCATCAGTGTTAGAGCTAAAATTAGCATGTTTAAAGTGATTTTCATGCTTCCAGGGGCCCAAAACACAAGATTTATGGAATGGTTAAAAGTGCATGAAAATGGCCAATTTACTCACTCTGAGTTCTCAAAAAGGGTTTCTTCACCCCGGGAAGTTAATTAAATACCATTTGGAGGCATTTAATGTTCGAGCAAAAACGGCTGATTTTCGACAAAAGAGATAACACCCCCCCATTACCTCATGCTTCAGAAATGTGGAAAATGGTCCGTTTTCAAATGTTTTATTTTTGAACGTCAGTTCACATTTGTAGGTGGATCATCAGTGTTAGAGCTAAAATTAGCATGTTTAAAGTGATTTTCATGCTTCCAGGGGCCCAAAACACAAGATTTATGGAATGGTTAAAAGTGCATGAAAATGGCCAATTTACTCACTCTGAGTTCTCAAAAAGGGTTTCTTCACCCCGGGAAGTTAATTAAATACCATTTGGAGGCATTTAATGTTCGAGCAAAAACGGCTGATTTTCGACAAAAGAGATAACACCCCCCCATTACGTCATGCTTCAGAAATGTGGAAAATGGTCCGTTTTCAAATGTTTTATTTTTGAACGTCAGTTCACATTTGTAGGTGGATCATCAGTGTTAGAGCTAAAATTAGCATGTTTAAAGTGATTTTCATGCTTCCAGGGGCCCAAAACACAAGATTTATGGAATGGTTAAAAGTGCATGAAAATGGCCAATTTACTCACTCTGAGTTCTCAAAAAGGGTTTCTTCACCCCGGGAAGTTAATTAAATACCATTTGGAGGCATTTAATGTTCGAGCAAAAACGGCTGATTTTCGACAAAAGAGATAACACCCCCCCATTACGTCATGCTTCAGAAATGTGGAAAATGGTCCGTTTTCAAATGTTTTATTTTTGAACGTCAGTTCACATTTGTAGGTGGATCATCAGTGTTAGAGCTAAAATTAGCATGTTTAAAGTGATTTTCATGCTTCCAGGGGCTCGGGAAGTTAATTAAATACCATTTGGAGGCATTTAATGTTCGAGCAAAAACGGCTGATTTTCGACAAAAGAGATAACACCCCCCCATTACGTCATGCTTCAGAAATGTGGAAAATGGTCCGTTTTCAAATGTTTTATTTTTGAACGTCAGTTCACATTTGTAGGTGGATCATCAGTGTTAGAGCTAAAATTAGCATGTTTAAAGTGATTTTCATGCTTCCAGGGGCCCAAAACACAAGATTTATGGAATGGTTAAAAGTGCATGAAAATGGCCAATTTACTCACTCTGAGTTCTCAAAAAGGGTTTCTTCACCCCGGGAAGTTAATTAAATACCATTTGGAGGCATTTAATGTTCGAGCAAAAACGGGTGATTTTCGACAAAAGAGATAACACCCCCCCATTACGTCATGCTTCAGAAATGTGGAAAATGGTCCGTTTTCAATGTTTTATTTTTGAACGTCAGTTCACATTTGTAGGTGGATCATCAGTGTTAGAGCTAAAATTAGCATGTTTAAAGTGATTTTCATGCTTCCAGGGGCCCAAAACACAAGATTTATGGAATGGTTAAAAGTGCATGAAAATGGCCAATTTACTCACTCTGAGTTCTCAAAAAGGGTTTCTTCACCCCGGGAAGTTAATTAAATACCATTTGGAGGCATTTAATGTTCGAGCAAAAACGGCTGATTTTCAACAAAAGAGATAACACCCCCCCATTACGTCATGCTTCAGAAATGTGGAAAATGGTCCGTTTTCAAATGTTTTATTTTTGAACGTCAGTTCACATTTGTAGGTGGATCATCAGTGTTAGAGCTAAAATTAGCATGTTTAAAGTGATTTTCATGCTTCCAGGGGCCCAAAACACAAGATTTATGGAATGGTTAAAAGTGCATGAAAATGGCCAATTTACTCACTCTGAGTTCTCAAAAAGGGTTTCTTCACCCCGGGAAGTTAATTAAATACCATTTGGAGGCATTTAATGTTCGAGCAAAAACGGCTGATTTTCGACAAAAGAGATAACACCCCCCATTACGTCATGCTTCAGAAATGTGGAAAATGGTCCGTTTTCAAATGTTTTATTTTTGAACGTCAGTTCACATTTGTAGGTGGATCATCAGTGTTAGAGCTAAAATTAGCATGTTTAAAGTGATTTTCATGCTTCCAGGGGCTCGGGAAGTTAATTAAATACCATTTGGAGGCATTTAATGTTCGAGCAAAAACGGCTGATTTTCGACAAAAGAGATAACACCCCCCCATTACGTCATGCTTCAGAAATGTGGAAAATGGTCCGTTTTCAAATGTTTTATTTTTGAACGTCAGTTCACATTTGTAGGTGGATCATCAGTGTTAGAGCTAAAATTAGCATGTTTAAAGTGATTTTCATGCTTCCAGGGGCTCGGGAAGTTAATTAAATACCATTTGGAGGCATTTAATGTTCGAGCAAAAACGGCTGATTTTCGACAAATGAGATAACACCCCCCCATTACGTCATGCTTCAGAAATGTGGAAAATGGTCCGTTTTCAAATGTTTTATTTTTGAACGTCAGTTCACATTTGTAGGTGGATCATCAGTGTTAGAGCTAAAATTAGCATGTTTAAAGTGATTTTCATGCTTCCAGGGGCCCAAAACACAAGATTTATGGAATGGTTAAAAGTGCATGAAAATGGCCAATTTACTCACTCTGAGTTCTCAAAAAGGGTTTCTTCACCCCGGGAAGTTAATTAAATACCATTTGGAGGCATTTAATGTTCGAGCAAAAACGGCTGATTTTCGACAAAAGAGATAACACCCCCCCATTACGTCATGCTTCAGAAATGTGGAAAATGGTCCGTTTTCAAATGTTTTATTTTTGAACGTCAGTTCACATTTGTAGGTGGATCATCAGTGTTAGAGCTAAAATTAGCATGTTTAAAGTGATTTTCATGCTTCCAGGGGCCCAAAACACAAGATTTATGGAATGGTTAAAAGTGCATGAAAATGGCCAATTTACTCACTCTGAGTTCTCAAAAAGGGTTTCTTCACCCCGGGAAGTTAATTAAATACCATTTGGAGGCATTTAATGTTCGAGCAAAAACGGCTGATTTTCGACAAAAGAGATAACACCCCCCCATTACGTCATGCTTCAGAAATGTGGAAAATGGTCCGTTTTCAAATGTTTTATTTTTGAACGTCAGTTCACATTTGTAGGTGGATCATCAGTGTTAGAGCTAAAATTAGCATGTTTAAAGTGATTTTCATGCTTCCAGGGGCCCAAAACACAAGATTTATGGAATGGTTAAAAGTGCATGAAAATGGCCAATTTACTCACTCTGAGTTCTCAAAAAGGGTTTCTTCACCCCGGGAAGTTAATTAAATACCATTTGGAGGCATTTAATGTTCGAGCAAAAACGGCTGATTTTCGACAAAAGAGATAACACCCCCCCATTACGTCATGCTTCAGAAATGTGGAAAATGGTCCGTTTTCAAATGTTTTATTTTTGAACGTCAGTTCACATTTGTAGGTGGATCATCAGTGTTAGAGCTAAAATTAGCATGTTTAAAGTGATTTTCATGCTTCCAGGGGCTCGGAAAGTTAATTAAATACCATTTGGAGGCATTTAATGTTCGAGCAAAAACGGCTGATTTTCGACAAAAGAGATAACACCCCCCCATTACGTCATGCTTCAGAAATGTGGAAAATGGTCCGTTTCAAATGTTTTATTTTTGAACGTCAGTTCACATTTGTAGGTGGATCATCAGTGTTAGAGCTAAAATTAGCATGTTTAAAGTGATTTTCGTGCTTCCAGGGGCTCGGGAAGTTAATTAAATACCATTTGGAGGCATTTAATGTTCGAGCAAAAACGGCTGATTTTCGACAAAAGAGATAACACCCCCCCATTACGTCATGCTTCAGAAATGTGAAAAATGGTCCGTTTTCAAATGTTTTATTTTTGAACGTCAGTTCACATTTGTAGGTGGATCATCAGTGTTAGAGCTAAAATGAGCATGTTTAAAGTGATTTTCATGCTTCCAGGGGCCCAAAACACAAGATTTATGGAATGGTTAAAAGTGCATGAAAATGGCCAATTTACTCACTCTGAGTTCTCAAAAGGGTTTCTTCACCCGGGAAGTTAATTAAATACCATTTGGAGGCATTTAATGTTCGAGCAAAAACGGCTGATTTTCAACAAAAGAGATAACACCCCCCCATTACGTCATGCTTCAGAAATGTGGAAAATGGTCCGTTTTCAAATGTTTTATTTTTGAACGTCAGTTCACATTTGTAGGTGGATCATCAGTGTTAGAGCTAAAATTAGCATGTTTAAAGTGATTTTCATGCTTCCAGGGGCCCAAAACACAAGATTTATGGAATGGTTAAAAGTGCATGAAAATGGCCAATTTACTCACTCTGAGTTCTCAAAAAGGGTTTCTTCACCCCGGGAAAGTTAATTAAATACCATTTGGAGGCATTTAATGTTCGAGCAAAAACGGCTGATTTTCGACAAAAGAGATAACACCCCCCATTACGTCATGCTTCAGAAATGTGGAAAATGGTCCGTTTTCAAATGTTTTATTTTTGAACGTCAGTTCACATTTGTAGGTGGATCATCAGTGTTAGAGCGCTAAAATTAGCATGTTTAAAGTGATTTTCATGCTTCCAGGGGCTCGGGAAGTTAATTAAATACCATTTGGAGGCATTTAATGTTCGAGCAAAAACGGCTGATTTTCGACAAAAGAGATAACACCCCCCCATTACGTCATGCTTCAGAAATGTGGAAAATGGTCCGTTTTCAAATGTTTTATTTTTGAACGTCAGTTCACATTTGTAGGTGGATCATCAGTGTTAGAGCTAAAATTAGCATGTTTAAAGTGATTTTCATGCTTCCAGGGGCTCGGGAAGTTAATTAAATACCATTTGGAGGCATTTAATGTTCGAGC